>NC_090236.1:9610000-9707500 GCF_024489055.1 Chanodichthys erythropterus
TATTTAATTTTTAGAGTCTCATTGGATAATGTTTATTAAAGTTCTAAAGGTTTTACTGTTGGGCAGTTAAAGGAATCGCATGGTTCCTGAAGGATTTTACCCCTACTCAGATATTATTTGGATTCCATTTTATGTCCTGCAGGTTCCTTTTCTTGTCTTGTTGGGAACCATAATAAAACTATGAGTTCCTAAAAGAGTCAGTTTTGTTTAGTTATGATGAAATTTTGTAAGAAAAATCCCTCTGATTGTTTTCAGATACTCGTTCCTTTATTTATTTGGTAATTCATTTTTGACGGGACAGCCAGAGGTGTATCAGACATCAGCAGGATTCATGTGCTCATGTCAGATGATTGGCAGCTGTCAACGTATGTTGAGTCACTGACAGGAAAAATCCTGGCAATTACTGTGATCAAATATATTCACCAACATGAAATTAAAAATATTTAATTTTACACAGAAACATTTCTTTTTTTTATTTTTATAAGTACATGCCTGGTTATCTAATGTAAGTTACGTGTTAGCAAATTATAGCACATTCCATATTCCATCTTAATAGGAATATGGAATGTGCCATCTCAAATAAACAAACCCTTTAATGCAATACAACCACATGATGGGACATTTGCTTTGCTAAATTCCTCCATCTTATAGTCTTGTGGGTCAAGTGTGTCCAATGCTATCCTCCCTGATCTCCTTTGATCTCTATGTGAATGACTTTATTGTGGGCTTTGCATTTCGTAAATGAGGCCATGTGTGGGATTTTTCATCGCATGGGACATCCGCACTCATTAGACTGAATCGGGTCTCCAAAAACAACATTCTCTCTCTGTCTGTTTATGAATGTCTGTTGTTTGTTGTCGATGTCAAGTCGAGAATGATGTTAATGGTTTAAATGATGGTGATGAGTCGTAGACATGTAAGCTGTGGCATTATGCTCAATTGCTATAAAATAATAGGAAACGAGGGATCACTTGGTTCAATCCAAATTAATTGACACATTTTGAATGACTGAATGTGAAAGGCTTTGATTTGGTTTGATTGTGTAAGTGTTGCGCCTCAGATGCAATGCTTTGATTGACGCCCCACATTTATTGATGTTATAATGGACATTCTGCTGTCTACTAGATAGGTATTGTCCATTTAAAAAAATCATATCAGTCATCAACTACTTAAAAATAATAGGCTATTGTTAGATGGCTGTATGTATATATACCTTATTCTAACCTGCTCTGACATGATAAAGTAGGCAATTTTAGGAGACCTATAGCAACGACAATGAGCGTGAAGACGAGTGAATGCACCTGAGTCTTGTCACCTTAGACAAAATGTTTTTGTTGGTTTCTTCACGTAGCTGTATATTAAGCTTCAAATATGGCTGTAGTTTTGTTGATTTAAAGGGGACTTATAATGCCCCGTTTACATGATGAAAAATACCCCACATATTTATTATAGCTTGTCAAATTTGCCTCCATTTGGGAGTGAGTAAATACACACCGTTTTTGTGTGTGTCCCTTTAAATACAAATGAGCTGCTGGTCCCAGCCTCCTTTCCAGAAGAGGGCGGAGCTTTATCAGCTCACGCTTTGGTTGCTCAACAACAACAAAGCTGGAGAATCTCACACAGCCAAAATGAGAATTGTCAGTAACGGTGTTCAGCCTTACATTGTTCAAACCGGAGTCGACACTGATGGAGAGACTCAGGAAAAAGTTAAAATTTTTACAATGACACTGGATGGTTAGTGGATAAATGTATGTAGTTGCTGTGTAGTTGATTCAGCTCATCGACTAGCATGTGTCGTCATGTTCATCTTTTGTTTAAATCCAGCGTTGAATTGACCCTCGTTTGTGAAGCAGTCCAGCGTAAAATGACAGCATGTTAACAACACTCTACTACAACAACTCTTCCTCTTCTCTAAAGCAGCCCAACATGGCCTCAACCCCTTTTTTGCATGTTTTTGGAGGCAGGGTTTATGTAAATTGTAGGGTTAGTGATGTCACCAATCCAGGAAGAAGCTCGTTGTTGTCCCTACCAGCTGTTTGTTGTAGTCCTTAAATTAATTTTGTAAAAGAAAATATCTCCCTTTGCATTGACCATTGAGCATCATAACTTTGCAGATGTGGTTTATGCTCAAACAGCAAACATTACACACTAACTAAAGTAAAAAAAAAGTGAAATCATAATCAAGGACTTCTTTAACGTCACATTTTTGCTTTTAGTGTGGAAAAGACAAAAACCCACAGTGTATATGAATTCATAATTATAAACTTCAAGTGCGTCTATTTTCCTTTTCAGAAAGTGTGATGTTGGAAATTGATGTGTTTATGCACCTTTTTAATAACTTATTTTTCTTTGTCTGTCACAGAGCCAGTTTTCCAGACCGGGGTTCCTCTGTCAACACCGGGAGAATGATGTAGACTGGACTCTTTGCAGCAACTCCAATCCACACCTCAGCAGCACGTCGCCGAGGGAAGGTATCTCACCTTCGCATGTTGAAAACCCTGTCAGCACAGAGAAAAAAAAGCCATATTTGCAGCACTGTAATGATGATGTTCTTTGATGTTGCAGTGGTGCACATTGAGAAGATCATTCTGAAGGAGGTTTCCATGGGAGGAGAAGGCAGGCAGTACAGTTTCGAGGTAAGTTCAAAAACCCCTCAGAGACATCTGAGTTTCAATGCTGACGTTTCATCTAAAAGAAGCTTAGACAGCTCCAGGATTTTCACAGTTGTGGGAAATGATTTAGAATGATATGTGCCCATAGCTGTCATAACGGTACGAAAGAGTCTCCTAAGAAAGCAAGAAAAGAAATGTTGGTTGATCTGCACAGAATCTACAGATTTCCACAGAATTCGAATGACTATATTAATGATTTAAATTAAATTCTTATTTAAAGTGCCCCACTTATGCTATTTTAAAAGTTCCTAATTTTGTTTTTGGGGGTCTTCTACAAAAGTTTTACATGCATCCAAGGTCAAAAAATACTTTGTTTTTCTCACAATATACATTTTCAGCATATGTTTTTTCACCGTGTCTAAACGATTCAATAAAGGATTCAGTCTTTCTAAACCCGTCCTTTCCAAGAACCTTCTCTGCTCTGATTGGCCAGATGGCCCAATCTGTTGTGAGTGGTCAGTGGTCTACAATTAAAAGTGCGTGTCAGAAATTAGACTCCTATTACCATATCTGAATATCAGCTCCCGTGGCTTCCTCAGTGCTTTTTCCCAAATTCAGTTCTTTTTCACAGATTATTGTGCTTAAATGGTCAAATGCACACACAATTGTCAAAATGCTCATAATGTGGAGTTTTCACAAACTACAGTCAGTTTTGTCTTAAATGAACGTAAATAGTTGGGTGAAAACCATATGTGGATCAGTTTATTGGATCCATGCACTTGGTCTTAAAGTGGACCTATAATTCCCCTTTTACAAGATGTAATGTAAGTCTCTGGTGTCCCCAGAATGAGTCTGTGAAGTTTCAGCTCAAAATCCCCCACAGATCATTTATTATAGCCTGTGAAATTTGCCCCTATTTGGGTGTGAATAAAAACATGCTGTTTTTGTGTGTCCCTTTAAAGGCAAATGAGCTGCTGGGGTGGAGCTTTAACAGCTCACGCTTCGGTTGCTCAACAACAACAAAGCTGGAGAATCTCACGCAGCCAAAATGTAACGGTGTTCAACCTTACATTGTTCAAACCGGAGTCATGTTAATCTTTTGTGCACATCCAACTCTTCCTCTTCTCTAAAGCAGCCCAACATGGCCTCATCCCCTTTGTTGTGTATTCTCGGAGACAAGGTTTATGTAAATTTTGGGGTTTTTGATGTCCCCAACTCGGGAAGAAGCTTGTTGTAATCCCTACCAGATGTTTGTTGTAGTCCTTAAAAAGTGATTTCTGTAAATGCATTGATCTTTTAGCGTCGTAACTTTGCAGATGTTGTTTATGCTCAAACAGCAACATTACACACTAACTTAAGTTAAAAAAAGTGAAATCATAATCAAGGACCCCTTTAAGGTAACGGCAGCCTAAAATACCTGCTGCTATCTGTGTCATTTATGTTAACAATAAACAACAAAAGACTAAGAAAATCACTCACTGCTCTTGACTGAATAACTTTTATATCTTTAATAAAAAATAATTTATATTTAATAATACAGTAAGGACTATGCAGTGTTTTTGATTATTCAATTTCTGGTAAATAACCTACTGGAAAACATTTTTTTTTTAACTATATTGTAATATATTGATTTGTGAAATTAAATTTCTCATATTGTGAAAAAAAACAAAAACAACCCTGTTGGCAGATTTATTTCCAGCATAATCATTGCTAAATATAATAGTTTTAATAATTTTTAAAATACATTTCCTTTTGGCCACACAATGAAAATGATTATTAGCTCATCTCTATATCTGCAAGAATTTTAATACTGGTGCATCTTTAAAATTTGATGTATTTGATATTATACAGCTATATGGAGTGGGCTTAGATTGCTACGGAAAAGATTAGATTCAACATGAAATCAAAATGGACACCATTTAGGTTCTTAAAGGGATAGTTCGCCCAAAAATGAAAATTCTGTCATCATTTACTCACCCTTATGTTGTTCCAAACCTGTATGAATTTCTTTCTTCCGTTGAACACATAAGAAGATATTTTAAAGAATAACGGTTGACGTTGACGGTAGCCATTGACTTCCATAGTAGGAAAAAAAACACTATGGAAGTCAATGGCTACCGTCAACTGTCTGGTTACCAATATTCTTTAAAATATATTCTTTTGTGTTCAGCAGAAGAAAGAAATTCATACAGGTTTGGAACAACATAAGGGTGAGTAAATGATGACAGAATTTTTTCATTTCTTCATTTCATTTCTTGGTGTTATTTTGCACGTTTTTCCAATAAGAAACCGCCTGACTGCATTCTGGTATGTTAACACCCACATTTCACGATTTAGTCAATTCCCGATGGATAAAAACCTACACTACATTTTTTTTTTTTTTCCTCATTGAATTTCATGTTCCACTCGGAAATACGCAGTAAAGTTTGACTTTAAAACAATTTGTTGTATTTGTGCTTATGTGGTTGGTTAAAAAGAACATTGATGTAGTGTAGGTGGAGTGTGAATCAATTCACAGTTAATCACAGTTAATGTCTTTGTAGAAGCTGTTGTTTTAGATTTGCATAGACGCTTTGCATTATTCATGGTGATAAAAAGGCCTTAAATGAGCATACACTCAGCCTCTATGGCTCCAGACATGTCCTGAAGGCCGAGCTACGCTCTCAGCTATGTACATGAGATTCCTGTCTCTCTGGGACAAGTGAGGGAACATGCAAAGCCTGAGCTGTAAACATCCGGTTGTTGATACAGAGTTGACAGCCTTACCAAAGAGGCTTTGGCTCGGCTCACAGTGAGAGTATGGACCAGTGCCAAAACAGTCGGGGAGAGAAAGAGAGAGAGGCCTGACTGAGAGAAATGCTTTTCGTTTCCTTTGCTTAATGTATCGTGTAATTTTCAGGGGTGAAAACTGCCCTGGAATCCTGCAATACAGTTTTATCACAAAACCTGGGTCATGCTACGATAAGTACCCTTTGAAAGGCATTGTAGTGTACCAAGCAAAACATGAAACTGAGGAAACAATAATCATCCCACAATGTGTCTGACATAAATGACGAATGAGTAATTTTTCTTTTTGCATTTTTTCTTTTTTTGTTTTGTTTGAATATAAATTCACCACCTATTGTACTTTGGCCTTATTTACACATGGTATTAAAGGGTTAGTTCACCAAAAAATGAAAATGTAATTTATTACTCACCCTCATGTCGTTCTACACCCGTAAGACCTTTGTTCATCTTTGGAACACAAATTAAGATATTTTTGATATAATTCGATGGCTCAGTGAGGCTTCCATAGACAGCAAGTTAATTTACATTTTCAAATGTCCAGAAAGGTACTAAAACATATTTAAAATGGTTCATGTGACTACAGTGGTTCTACTTTGATATTATAAAGCGACGATAATACTTTTTGTCCGCCAAAAAAACAAAATAACGACTTTTCAACAATATCTAGTGACGGCCGATTTCAAAACACTGCTTTGAATCTTTTGTTTCGGATCACGTGTCAAACTGCTGGAATAACGTGACTTTGGCGATCTGAACCACTGATTCGAAGCAGTGTTTAGAAATCGCCCATCACTAGATATTGTTGAAAAGTCGTTTTTATTTTTTTTTATTTTTTTTTGACACACAAAAAGTATTCTCATTGCTGAATGTGGTTGAATGTGTTCGAACAGCCACAAAAGACCACCTGCTCTCCACCTCCTGACCTATTGCGTAAACAAGTGGGAAGCGCTCTAGCCAGATGGGATTTAAGCTTTGTTGGCTGAAGATCCAAGTTTGGTTTGAAAACAAAAAAATGTACCAAGCACAATGTTCTCTTACCATGATTTCTTACATGCACTCACTTAGTTTGGCATGGTCGGTGCGTGTATATGTAAATTGCGAGAGCTTATTTTGTCCATTAGATTGAAAGATTTGAAAAAAGCCCATACATTTACCCGCCCATAGACCCTCCCCTCGAAGAAATCAGGACAGAAGTGGTCGAAAGTGGACAAAAGAAACCGATTGAAATACCATGTGTAAACGGGTATGTGTCTCCCTCGTCTACTTGTGATCCGATCGACCAAAACGCATCTTAATACCAGGTGAAACCGTATTTAATGAGAAAAAAATTAAGCGCTTGAATTTGTCCATGGACCGTTCAAAGGTGACTGGAGGAGAAAAGATGGAAAATAAGAGCTTGGAAAAGAAAAATCATATCAGACATCGAGCAAGTTATTATCCAGCATCGATTGACTGGTTTTAAGGCGTTAGAACTGCTGCTACAGCCATACTCATTAAGACTGGCATCTTTAGCCGTTGCGTTATGACTCATTAGGGCATTTCACACTTGAAATAGTTAACCCTGGGTCATTCTAAACCCTGGGTGATCCTGGGTTATCTTACTTCCCTTTTCACTGCTCATAATTTACCCAGAGTTAACAATTAATCCTGGGTATTCATAAACAAACGTTTGGCACCGCAGTATAGGATTAACGCCACAAAAGCTAGATTACAAGTGTGAAATGTTCCTTTACCTAGGGTTAAAAGCAGTGTTTAGAACGAAGATAACCCAGGGTTAAGCGCAGTGTGAAAAGCCCTATTCTGTTTTTTTGAGTGTTGTGTTTTTAGGATGCATGTAAAGTTAAAACTAGTTCCACTTTTTAAAATGGCTTTGACAATTTCACTATTAATCAGGTCTTATAAAAGGTCATGCGGAACTGCCTGCCTAAAAGTTACAGACAGTGTGCGAGTGAAATTGTCTTTGACAAGTAAATAAAACATTACTTGACTGTTGGTTCGGCAATATACAACTATTATTTTTCAGGAGCTAAATGTTCAGTGACAAAAAAAATCTACAAATAAACAGAATTTCCATAACAGCCTGTCTGTTGTGCTCTTGTTCAGTTTTCGTAACCTAAAGGTTTTTTGGAGGCTGAAGTGGGAAGGAGACGTATTGAGGACACCCGTGAGGACATCTTTTGCTCTACTCTCCCCAGGATATATTAAGATAGAAAACAGTGCTGACAGAGTGTTTAAAATCACAATCACTGTCACTTTTGTTCGTTATCATCATAAACGGCATAAATGAATGCTACTTCACATTATTCAACGTGAAATTTTTTTATTTTCAGTGTGAACATAAAAACATTAGACGCTGTGATTTGTGCACTGTCAGTCCTGGTTAGTACGTGGTGTTGTTCCAATCCATTCCAGGATGAGTTCACCTCATCCATTCTAATCAAAACAAGAATTGAAGGGAAAGGAAAGTATTATGTGTTCTCCCCCAAATTCGTGCCACTACCTTTTCTCTGTCCGTCTTGTATTCCAACTTAATGTGAGTTGCATCCCAATCAGAAATCCCCATGCATCACTAGAAGACGGATTCTCCACCCTTTCCCAGGCTTACCACTGAACCCTGACCACCTGTGTCTCGCCAAACCCTACGATTTAGACATCAGTATTCACTGGAGAAGCAGATGAAACAGCGTGCCAGCCCTTGTTAAAGCTAAAATATTTACTCAGTGCGATTGGCTACCCGGGTGTTGAAAGAGCTGGTTTGAAGTTACAGATAAACACTTCAACACTTTCTCTGTTATTTGAGATAGAGGAATTGCCCCAATTACAGACATCATCTAATTGAGTCTTTTTGAGTGGATATCTGCCAGAACTTTCACAACGGCTGTAATTTATTTGGAGGTGTATTGTGTAATTCTATACTTTACAGTGAAAACCATTCCTCTCTTCTGTAAATCCACAAACATAAAATGGCTTAAGAGACTCATGGTTTTTGCAGTTAATGAGATATATACACGGACAGACACGTATACAGGGCTTGACATTAACTTTTTTACTCACCAGCCACTGTGGCTAGTGGTTTTACTAGCCACTCACCATTTTCACTGGTCACAATTTTGACATTGATTCCATAGGGAAAAACTGCAATATAGATATTTTTAATATTATCTCATAATTTGGCAGCAGGTATATTAGGCTGCTGTCACTTTAAGACCTGACACAAGGATCCATTATACTGTTACACATGCGTTTTCTTTCTCAACTGTTTACATTCACTTAAAACGTAACTGACTGTTTACACATGAATACTCACCAAGACCGGCATTTTTGACATTATTTTGTGTGTATTTGACTGTTAAAGTGCAATAAGCAATGAAAAAGAACTCAGTTTAATACTGAGAGGCACTTTGGGCGTGAGCACAATGTCTGTGGGAATGAGTAAAATTATGCGCAGTACGCACAATCCCATGCAAAAATTTGAGCCCCCTGTAACACCAACAATATTCATCCAGAGCAAATGAAATGAGTGAGGGGAGGCGGGTTTGTGTTAACTCGCTGTCAGAGAGATAAGAGAGAGTAAGCGTAGCTGGTGTTGTGTATGCATTCTGCAGAAAATGAGTATTGGAAGCATTTCAGATATTTCAGTAACAGTATGTATCAAAAAATCTATATTTTTGACAACACTACATTGCACTTAGTTTATTTCAGATGCCTGTTTAAAAGACTACAATTGAAAAATATTATATATTACTATATAGTATATTATAAATAATCTTTTGTAACATTATAGATGTCTTTTACTGTCAGTTTTTTATCAATTTAATGCATCCTTACTGAATAAAAAAAAATCTTTACTGTCCCCAAACTTTTTTACCTTAGTGTAGGTTAAAGTATGTTAGTTATGCATGTTTATATGTTATTTTTAGTTTAGCACCTAGACTTTGATTTCTTTTCTACAAAACTTTTTCATGAGCTGAAGCCTTTTTGAATTCCTTTAAACAAATTGAACGCTACCGGTTGAAATGCTAAAGCTTAAAAAAGTGCAGTGACCCAGTTTGGCAGGAACAGATTCTGGGCATATGCCCCATGCTGATGTCATTGTCTTTATTTGGGCTGGTTTAAGTATTTCAGGTATGCCCATATTTCAATGGGAGATTCCATTGGAATATTTTATTTGCCCAACACACCGTAAGCTTTGAAAATGAGCTAATAGTCTAAGAGCTCAAATGTTCTTCTCTTGCTATAATGTCATTTCTGGAACCCAAAGTATTGGAATATTTGACCGAGGACAATGTGAAGAAATCCATGTTAAGGCATCTGTGGCAAATGGACAAGCACAGTTAGTCATGTCTGAGTGAAATATGATGAGCTTTGGGGAGTCCAAGAAAAAGATCCATTATGTTCAGACTGATGACAGCAACACTGGTCAATTCTCACAGAGCTTCTCTTCTGTTGCAGGTGAAATGGTCAGACTCTTCATCTACTGCTGTCACCAAAACTCATCGTGAGTTGGAGGATTTTCTATTAAAGGTGAGCAAAGAGACAAAAGCTTTGGTGCTTTTGTATTCGTTTAGTCACGTGGATCTGTCGCACATGCCAGTGTGCCCACCAGTTGGGCAAGATGCCACCTGGCCAGACCAGCAATGGACATCCATCTGTTTCTGTTTCTATTTCCCTCTCTCTGGCTCTGTTCGAAATGGAATACTACCGTTCCGCATACAGTGGTGGTCAGAATTATTGGCACCCTTGGTAAATATGATCAAAGATTGACTGTAAAAATAAATCTGCATTGTTTATCCTTTTGATCTTTAATTAATAAAATGAGTAAAAATCTAACATTTCATTGAAGGAAAATAATTGAAAGTGGGGGAAAATCACATTATGAAATAATGTTTTTCTCCAAAACATGTTAGCCATAATTATTGGCACCCCTAGAATTGTTTATGAGTAAAATATCTCTGAAGTATATTCCCAGTCATTTTTTTAGCACACCAGGGTGATCATAAGCATGAAATTGTCCAGCCATGACTTTCTGTTCCACAGGAGTATAAACATGAGGAAACACAGAGGCCAAATTCCCTTAATCATTCATCACAATGAGTAAAACCAAAGAATATAGTTCTGATGTGCAGCAAAATATTGCTAAGCTTTACAATATAGAAAGTAGCTGTAAGAAAATAGCTAAAGCATTGAAAATCCCCATTTCCACTATCAGGGCAATAATTAAGAAGTTCCAATTAACTAAAGATGTTACAAATCTGCCTGGAAGAGGACGTGTGTCTAAATTGTCCTATTGCATAGTGAGGAGGAAAGTTTGAGTGGACAAAGACTGTCCAAGGATCACAGCTGGAGAATTGCAGAAATTAGTTGAGTCTTGAGTCTCAGAAAGCCTAAAAAATTGATCAAACAGCACCTACATCCCCACAAGTTGTTTGGGAGGGTTTCAAGAAAAATCCCCTGCTCTCATCCAGAAACAATCTCCAGTATATTAAGTTGTCAGACATGATTGTAACTTCAAATGGGACCGGCTTCTATGGTCAGATGAAACTAAAAAAATAGCTTTTTGGCAGCAAACCCACCAGATGGGTTTGGTTCACACATGGATAAAAAGTACACCATGCCTACGGTTAAATATACTGCTGGATCTTTAATGTTGTGGGCCTATTTTTCTTGTTTCTTGTTTTTTATCTTGTTCAGATATATGGTATCATGGATTCTATCAAATACCAACAGATAAAAATGAAAAAACCTGACCGCTTCTGCTAGAAATCCTATAATGAGCCATGGTTGGATCTTCCATCAGGACAATGATCCAAAACAAACACAAAAATGTGTCACTGAGCACAAAATGAAGCTTCTGCCATGGTCTTCCCAGTTCCCTGACCTGAACCCTGAATTTATTTCATAATTTGACTTTTCCCCCACTTTCAATTCTTTTTCTTCTATGAAAGGTTAGATTTTTGCTAAGTTTATGAATTAAAGATCAAAAGGATAAACAATGCAGATTTATTTTTACAGCCATCTTTGATCATATTTACCAAGGGTGCCAATAATTCTGAGCACCACAAGGTATTCATTTTGCAAACTGCAAATGTAGTATGCACAGTAGGGCTGCATGATCTATCATTTGAGCATTGAAATTGCGATGTGCGCATCCGTGATAGTCGCATCACGTTATTCCGTATGGACCAGACACTATGGTTCAAAACGCACGTGATTCTTCCGTATTCTGTAAAACCGATCAGATCGCTTGCGGTTTAGGTCTTTGTATGTGCTTTATGAAAAAATGTGCTGTTTTATTCAAGATAACTTAAAAGAAGCAAGCAAAGGTGAGCATAAATGATGTCCCCTGCATATGCAGATTGATATTTAAAAGAATTGTCGTTTTTCTTCTTCACACTAACATTTAGATATTTAATAAAATAAAACACTTATTACAATGTGAACTAGGTAGTTTTGCTGATTACCTTAAAAGTCCATAGATATTCCGTCATTTCATACTGCTGTTAACACTTTCTCTGACAAGCGGATGCAATGAGACCAGTTTTCCGGTTTGGTCAGGTGATGTTTGTCATATACCCTATTCAAAAGTTTATCATTTGAACGTGTTTTAGGTCCTTTCAGTGTAAACATTCGAGTGATTTTAAACCATTTGAGCACACAAAGTTGCGAAAGAGAACTCAATTCTGAATATGCGGTTGTTTTCTGTGCGCACACACACACACACACACACAGAGCCACGCAGATGCACGTGAACACCGAATGGCGTTCTCTTCTGCACCTGTTTGCGCCTGAACAAACACATACATGCAAAAAAATTGTCAAAATGCACGTAAAACATTGAGTATCTTCATTAACACAGTTGCTTATATCTTAGGTGAACTAAACGATTGAGAAAGAAAACCGGATGTGTAACAGTATTTTGGATCCGTGCATTCGGTCTTAAAGTGACAGCAGCCTAATATTCCTGCTGCTTGCTGTGTCATGAATGTTAATCAAACGACAAAAGAAAAAAAGAAAAATCACTTTTGTAGTTTTGACACAGGTTAATTATATTTCATTTATACAGTGAAGACTGTGCAGTGTTATTTTTACATTTGATTATTCAATTTCTGTACCTGAATACTCTTAGACTCACCTGAAAAATATAAAGCACTTTTTATTTGTATTTTTTTATCTTTGTTCTATTAAATTTATCTGTACTCATTATTTTCTGTGTGTATTTACTCACCTACAAAATCACCCCAATCAACCTAGAATGATTAATTCTTTCCAAATTGAGCTATTCAAGTCATCTGGTAATTTTATTTTATTTTTATTTATTTATTTATTTATTTTTTTCATATCGCAATGTATATCGTGCAGCCCTTATGCACAGTATGGTAGTATGCCATTCCAAACAGCCTCACCTTATCTTTCAGTTTAGTATGCTTTATTGGCATTTTGTCACCAGTTTAGCTATAGACAATGTAAACTGTGCAATGTGAGGTCAAATAATCCCTTAAACAATCCCTCTGTGTCTCTAGCTTCCTAAGGAGCAGAGCCCTGACGGCTTTGAGAAGGGCATCGTCAGATTACTGAGTCGTGGAGATCAATGTGAATCCAGAGAACTGGAGAGAAACCTCAGGTGATTCTCATTTTAGTGTTGAGTGAATGTTGGGGAACATTACTTTTAATTGGAACATGTTACATTGCGTCACTCCTAGTGCTGTCAAATCGATTTATCGCGATTAATCACATCTAACATAAACATATATTATGTAAACACAAACTTGTTTTATATATATATATAATATATATATATAATATATTATGACATTTTTATATATGTCATATAAATGAAAAAAAAAAATATACACACATATATTATGTAAACAAACTTTTATGTTAGATATGATTTAATTGCGATTAATCGATTTGACAGCAAATCCTTACTTTTGCATTCCTTTTCCTCAGCTTTTAGTCACTTGGGCTTTCTATCTTTTCCAGAACGAAACGCTTGTACATGTTATCGTACAATTTGAAGCACTATTCGCTGTCATTATAATCACATTATAGTCAACATTTAGCCATGCATAGCCACCCTATTTTAAAATACAAGAGCATTCGTTTTATTTGTTTTAAAGTGTGAGCATGAGGTAGACATGGTTAGGAATACTACAACTAACCTAACCCAACCTAAACCTATACAGTCCCTCTTCCTGCCTAGAAATGTTAAAAAAAAATATATAGCAGTATGCAGATGGTTTTAAATTCTTCAGAGATTGAAAGATTTCGATAAGTTTGTCATCAAATTGTCAAAGGGAATCAGTGTTCAATTCCTTTCTTTTTTTGTCACATGAAACAAAGTGTCCTTTTCAAGTCCCACAACACATGGCAGTATTTAGGTCAGTAACACTGATGTCAGGACCAGAGGGGATTCTACTTCCTGTAGCACAGTTTAGATGCAGTCACAGATTGTGCTCGTCTGTACCAGCAAGAAAAATTGTATGTTTTAATACCTTTACCTCTCTCTCTCTTGTTCATTTGCAGGGAGAAGTTCCTGTCTTTATCACAGGACGTCCTTCAGAGATGTGACGTTTCCAGGTTCTTCCTGTCTGATGCTTCTGTACTGCCATGTAGCCACTGTGAGGAACCTTCTGACTGGCCAATAAGAGAATGTTAACTAAATGATAAAAATAACCAAAGCTTTTTGTTACACCTGACCTGATCTTTCTTTGTAATAGTTGCCCATCTGCTCCTCTCTGCAGGTACCAGTGCGCCCGTGACCAGAATCCATCAGCCTGAACGTGGTTTCTCTGAGGACTGCTCTGAGACTTCCAGCCTAGAGGAGGGTGAGAGAAACAGACCTGTCAGATCTGCCCTAGAAACACACGCCAATACCGTCACAAGTGCTAATGCTGTACTGACTGCTACAGCCTCATCCGTGTCTTTTCTCTTTTACAGATGTGGAGGCTTACAGTGTCAGAGCTGCGGGACTGAGGTAAACCTTCATTGAACAAATTAATATTTTTATTCAGCAATAATGCGTTAATCTGATCAAAAGAAGAGACAGTAAAGACATTTATAATGTTACAAAAGATTTCTATTTCAAATAAATGCTTTTGGTCTTTCTATTCGTCAAATAATAATGACACAAAAAGTATCACAGTTTCCAAAGAAATATTAAGCAGCACAACTGCTTTCAGCATTGATAATAAAAAGAAATATTTCCACTGAAGACTGGAGTAATGATCACAGGAATAAATTACATTTTTAAATGTAAATCAGGTCATTTTAATTGTAATATTGTAATAATATTTCACAATATTCTCTTTTTACTGTATTTTTAATCAAATGAATTCCACCTTGATGAGCATAAGAGACTTCTTTAAAAATAAAAAAAACTCACATTTTTTTAATGGTAATGTATCGGTTATTTAATCATTTTAAACCTAACAAACTTGTGAAATGTTTTGCTTGTAAAGCGTGCTTTTTTTTTTTTTTTCTTAATATCTGAAATGTTTGATATTTTATTATTTAATTCAGTGACATTCATATATTAAATGTGTCTTACATGTCCAAATACTTCTGGGGCCGCTGTATGATTACTAATCCTTACTGGAAAGACCTGATTTTAGAGTAAACTATAGCGAGATTCTGAAGTGTGCCATATGATAAACACTTTACTATCCCATAAGGCAACAGGAGAGCATTTATGAAGCATTTATGTAGGTCACATTATAATGACAACGTGGCAAATGTAGTACATCTAGATTACATTCAAACTACACAAATTCATCCTGCATGCTTTTTAGTGGTAATTATTCAAAATAAGTACCTACTCGAGAGTAAGCGATTTCAGATGCAGCCTGTGTTTGTGGCCTTCTCTCGTCACATAATCTGTCTTCCTCTCCCTGTAGTAATCAGCGCTCTGAATGCCAGAGGAGAGGAAACTGTGAGCAGAATGGAGAGAGAGTTTGGAAGAAAGAAAGTGAATTGGAACAGGTGACACTACATTTTTTTTTTCTCTCTCTATTGGTATCCTCTCTCTTTGGTATCCAGGGAATGGCATTCTGCTGATAGTTCTTCTGCAGTATGTATACAGTGCACACAGTGCGCAATTTTTAATGCATACTGTCTATAATGAAATACTGAATTCTACAATTCAGCGTAGTCAAGTTCCATTTTCATAAGTTAGTAATGAACTGGGAAGTAATTCCCCAGCAAATCTTTAAAATCTTGAATCACTGTTTGATTGGACTGTCAAAAGGTTTTTGCATGGAATTAAAAATATGCAGTAAATATTGCTGCTTGATAAATAAAAAATAAAAAGGTTTAATGCTGAAAAAAATTAAGAAATGAAGACAACCATAATTCTATTGTGAATTTACAGTTGTAATGTAAAATATTTTTTAATTGATTTAATAGATTTTTTTTTTTGTGGTCAAGCGAGTAATCGCGATTAATCGCATCCAAAATAAAAGTTAGTGTTACATAATATATGTGTGTGTATATTTATTATGTATATATAAATACACACACATACATGTATATATTTCAGAAGTATGTACCTGTGTGTGTGTGTGTGTGTGTGTGTGTGTGTGTGTGTGTGTGTGTGTGTGTGTGTGTGTGTGTGTGTGTTTTAAATTAATTAATTAATTAGTGTGTATGTATATATATATATATATATATATATATATATATATATATATATATATATATATATATATATATATATATATATATATATATATATATATATATATATATATATATATATATATATATATATATATATATATATATATAAATTAATTGCTTCCAAACTTTTAGTTTGACTGCACTGTTTTTATTTTTACAGTGACATTATAAGAATAATATTTCTTATTTAGTTTTTTTTTAGCATTTTTTAAGTAGTAATAATAAAGAGGATAAATTATTATTATTATTATTATTATTATTATTATTGTTGTTTATAGCAATATTCATATATATATATATATATATATATATATATATATATATATATATATATATATATATATATATATATATATATATATATATATATATATATATATATATATATATATATAATCACAAATCAATTTTGTGCCCTACAAACAAGCACAACAAGCCTGCATGTTTTTTTTTGTTTTTTTTTATTACAATCATCATTTTCAACAGTAAAATTGCAAAAAAAAAAAAAAAAAAAAAATTCCTCCCCAAATCTTGCAGCCGTAGCAGTAACCATTTTTATTTTTGACACGAGGACAGGGTGCTACTCACTGAATTCAACATGCAACCTAATGAACTAATGTGATGACAGTGTAGCATACTTGCACAGTTTACACGTAAAACTATTTTGCATACTATTTAAAAAAAATTAAATAACATGCAGTTAGTCATTGTAACAATTTGAAGTAATGCACGAATTTTTTTAGATATGTTATGCTCACACACTCTCGTTCTGTCTCCCTGCAGAGCTGCACCAGTGACAGAAGAATCTTCACAGCTGGCCAGAAGAACAAAGGAAGATCAGCTGGAAAAAGGTACACAAACACACACATACACTACTGTGTTGAATTTCCTTCTATATGGGTGCAGATTGTAATGTTGGCCTAGTTTTTACATCTGAACTGGCAAAATTTTGAAATGAAATGTACACAAAAAAACAAAACAATTTAAGACAGTTTCTTTGTACTCACTGATGCAGCAGGAGTGCTTCTTGTAATGGCTGTTGTATGTTTTCAGGGATAGAGGCCGGCGAGTCGCTGGTGTCAAGAGTTCTAATGGGATCCAGAAACCTTCTGCAACACTGATGATCAACCAGGCATCTTGCAAAGGTGTTTGTGTCATGGCTAGAAAAATGACAAAATGATAATTAGCAATATCTGTGCATCTATAAATACATTGTCACGCATACATTTGCTACTGCCTTACAGTGACCTACAACTCCGTTTTCTCCTATCCTTTGGTTTCTAGACACAGGAAGGGACCGGTATGGGGACACATCATCAGAGAGCTCAAACTCAGTGCCATCTAGCCCTGTTCACCAGAAGAGCCTGGAGGACCAAGGTGTGTTACGTTTCTTATACGAGTTATGTTTTGGGCCTTTTTATGTCTTTATTGGAGAGGCCGGTATACAGAACAGACAGGAAAGCATGGGGTGGAATGAGGGGAACGGGATCGGCAAAAAGCCTCAAGCCGGGAGTCGAATTCGTGTTGGCGGAGTTTCAGTTGCGCTAAATGTCAGAGCACTGCCCACGAGGCAATCGGCTGTTGCATTTCATTACACTACATTTATGCATTCAGCAGATGATTTTAGCCAAAAGACTTACAAAAAAAGAGGAACAAAAGCAATTTGTCAAAGAGCCAGCAATATTCATAATATACAATGCCGGTTCTAGATTGGGAAGTAAGCGAGAGAAGAGGAGGAATGCAAAATGTGTTGTTCCGAATGTGTTTTTAAAGAGAGATTTCATCCATAAAATCTGTAATATACTCATGCTAGGGCTGGGCAGTATAGGATGAGGCAATACCGTTTATATCAGTATACAGTAGTTTGATATTACAAGCGGAGGACGCAGAGTGAGCTGCTGTGGGGAAAGTGCATAATCCAGTTTGTATCCATGCTTCATATTAAGGGCTTCAAAATAACTGGTAAGATATAGTTAATGCATATAGTTTAGTGTGGCTTGCCCCGTCAGATGCTCTTACAGATACTTGTGCTGTTTAATGTATTTGAAATATGGCATTTTCCTTAGTACATAACTTACAACGAGTATATTCTCCATCTGTAAATGTTAGAAAGTCATGCAAATATTTACATTGTGCTGTCAGGAGTGGACGAGCCTTATGCAAACGAAACTTCACAGATTTCAATGAACAAGTGCCGCTGCACGCATGTGCTCCAAACGGAAGAAGCGCAATAATTCTGACTGAAATATACATTTTGCTAAAATATTTTTGTTGGACATTAAATGTGCCTTTTAACTGTAAATTGACTATTGTAATGGGCTAATCAAATGTTGGCTAATATAATTACTAAGGTCAGATTGAGTGAATGTGTGTTCCTCTGACCAGTTAACCTTTAGTCTGTGCTTTTGTTTTTTTAATTTAGTGATTTTAACTTGTGCTTTAGATTAATCACATACACTAAGAAGTCATTTGATGTAAGAATTCTAATCTATTGTCAATGATTGACATTTTTAATTGATTATGTTTAAACATGATGTGCCTATTCAGATACCGAAAGTCATTCGGATAACTCGGCCCAGGAACCAGCTGAAAAGACTCCCCTCGCCAAAGGCGTTGGTGGGAAAGCAGTTGCCATGGTGAATCCATTAGTTGCTGAGCCCCAGAATGTTCAGCAGCCGCCGCCTTCAGTTGTGGAGTTGGCGCTGACCGCGTGCCTCCCCTACTCCCTGCAGTACAACACCACCCAGAGGGACACCGGGCAGGGTAAGATAACCATCACCATCCCACTGGCCCGAGACCCGGGAACATCATCGGCCAGCGTTCAACCACAGCAACAGCCGCCGCTGGGGGCGTTCAGCGTCCTCTCGACCAGCCAGTGTCCTCTACAACCCGCCAACAATCCCATCAAAACAAACGCCAAGGCCTCGGTTACTGCCAGCGCCCCTTCCAGCTCCAGTTCCTGCCCTCTCTCCAGTAGCCAAGTACCGGGACCTTGCCCCACAAGTGTACCCACGCACACCCCGGGGCCGGGGCCCCTGCCGGCCCCTGCGGTTACACACAGCACCGCTCAGAGCGATTCCTTGTCCTACATCAACAGCTCCAGCCTGCCAGTTACCCCACAGGCCTGTGGGACACAGCAGCAGCAGCAGGGGGGCTGCAACACCTGCGGCTGCCGTGGCACCTGTGGGGGCAACGGCACCCACCAGACACCCAGCTACTTCCTGCCGCCCCAACCTGCCCGTCAGTTGTTTGGGCCTCCTCCTACCTTCTTCCACCTCCCTCCGTCTCTATGCAACAGTTTCCCTGCCCAGGGTCATCAGAATAACGGGACGCCTCTGCCTTTCTACGCCCACAGCGGTCCTCCTGCGGCATTTCTGCACGCTCACTCGGATCACATGATGGCGTCGCAGGCGGGCTACAGCCTGCCTCAGATGCCCCCCTTCCGTCGCTTTTACCCACCTGTCTTTCCACCAGTCGGCCTGATGTCTGGCGGAACCAACATGAAGAAGACCAACAACGTGTCCTGTTATAACTGCGGCATGAGTGGACATTACGCTCAAGACTGCAAGCAACCGTCCATCGACGCCGGGCTGACAGGTACGATGATGGCAGCAATGCTCTACACAAGTATGCAAACACAGATGTGAATTTGATTTCTTTTCTTTTTTCCACATTCCAATTTGCAGTTTTTGCACATCATCCCCATTACCTGATTGGGTCTTTTAAAAATGTTGAATATTGAACAAAAAATGTAGTAATTTAGCTAATACTTAGGATGTAGTAATATGTATCATGACCATATTCCAGGATGACAAAGCCTAGATTCATCAGGCTCAAATTGTGAAAGAATTATGAAGAATCATTTTCACACATGAATTGCACCTCTGAGTCCAGATCTTAAATTCAGTGTACGTCTTTGGGATGTGCTGGAGGAGACTTTACAGAGTGCTCACCTCTTGCATTGTCAAGACAACATGATCTTGACGAAAATCGAAGCACCTCTTGATGGAAATAAATGATGTGATGTTATTTCCATCATGAGGTGCATCAATTTTTGTTTTTTGAGTATAGCATATTTATGGCAAGCCATTTTTACATTTATTCTTTAAAACCTTCTAGTATCTATTTTCATGCTACTAGTACTTATTTTGATTACATTAGGTACTGGTATTTATTCGGTATACTTTACTTAAGAAAAATTAGTACTTATTTTTTAGTTACTAGTAACTTTTTAGACCAAAGATATCCTGAATGTAATGGGTACTAGTACTTTTTAAATTTACATTTCTGCTTAGTATGCTAATAATGCAAAGAATATTAATGAATAAACAACATAAGAGAGAGATTAGAAATAAGGAAATGGCACTAGAGAATATGATATGATGAATTCATTCATTTTTAAATGTGAAAGGTATAGAGAAATAAGTCACCTATATTTTTATTTATTTATTGTTTTCCCTCTTTATGCAATTATGTTTCATTGTTTGGCAGTTCTCATGTTTCTTTGATGTTATTGTTCATTCATTAGCATTGTTGTACCTGTGATTCACCACTGTCATCAGGTGAATTTGCTGTATTAGAGACACTGACCCTTAAGAAACGGTGCAGAAAACAGTGAATGTACAAGTGAAGTAGTTTTAACAACAATAAGTCCATCTTCTGTCTCATAGAAAGAACGACTATTAAATTTAAGAGACACATCATTCTTAGTGTGTTGCATTTTAACATTATAGGGGCAATGTAAACCTTTTTTATTATCAAAGGGCCTTACTCAGAAATATAAATTCACACTGTAATATTTTTTAATCTTCAAATAGCTGAAACATATTTTGAGTAGGCCTATTTTACAGAGAGAAGCACTCTTATTTTGACATGCATCTCAATCTCAGATGCAGATAAATATTAATTATTTTTTATTTTAAGGAATTATAAATACTCTCTAAAAATTCAGAAACTCCAAAATCCCCTGTGCTGGATGTCGTGGTTATTATGGTTGTTTGGGTGGGTATTGTGGGTATTGTGGCTAGAGTGCATGAACTGGTTTCTGGATCTAATTAACTGCCAATAATCAAATCCAAACAGTCAAGTATTTATGATATTGTACATCAAAAAAAAAAAAAAAAAAAATGTCTTATTAAACATATTCAACATTTATCTTTCCTTGTGTTTTCATGCTAACAAATTAGTAAGATAAGCTAACATATGAAGCCAGTTACTTCATTCAGTATGTTTATGTTAATATATTGTATTACCATGTGAACTCTGATTGGGCGGTTGAGATGTACTCATGTTTATGTAATGATCTGTTTGATTGAAGATATCTCCAAATACATTTTCACTAATTTCTTATGAGGTTCAAGATATCTCCGAATGAATAGGTACTGGTAGTTATTCTGTTTTATTCTTCTGACTAGTAATTATTCCAATAATAATTAGTATTTTTTTAAATACTACTAATATAAGTATTCATTAGATACTAGTACTTATTAAATACTATGCTTTTCATTACTAGTACTAATAGATACTAGTAGTTATTCATTAGGTAGCAGTACTACTTATTTATTAGACATCAATATCTTTTGTAATTGTACTAGTCACAACTGCTTTTTTACTCCTCTTATGTTATGCCTACACTCTAAAAAATGCTGGGTTAAAAACAACCCAAGTTGGGTTGAAAATGGACAAACCCAGCAATTGGGTTGTTTTAACCCAGCGGTTGGGTTAAATGTTTGCCCAACCTGCTGGGTAGTTTTATTTAACTCAACTATTGTTTAAAAATTGCTATATGGCTAGCTTAAAATGAACCCAAAATAGTTGGGAAATTAAAAACCAGATGCAATTAGAGGCAACAATAATAGACAAAAGGTGAATGTTTATTAATAAGCTTTAATATTTTATTAATATAAATGTAATAGTTTAATAGTTTATTAATATACATTTATTAATAAGCAATTTAATAAATGTTTATTGTTTAATAATTATTCATTGAACATTAATAAATGTTCATTTCCAACATACTTTGGGTTAATTTTAATTAAGCAATACAGTCATTTTTAAACAATAGTTGAGTTAAATAAAACTACCCAGCAGGTTGGGCAAACATTTAACCCTAACGCTGGGTTAAAACAACCCAATCGCTGGGTTTGTCCATTTTCAACCCAACTTGGGTTGTTTTAAACCCAGCATTTTTTAGAGTGTAGTCACTTTAGTGTTCAATTTAAAATTGTATTTTAATTTTTTTTTTTTTTTTTACTAGTAACAATTGGAATAAGTACTAGTGTGTGTATATAAAAATGTGTACTAGCATCTATTGAATAAATACTAGTAGCTAATCAATAAGTTTCTAAAAATATAAGAACTAGTATCTAATGAATAAATACTAGTATGTAATAAATATTAGTATCTATTTAATAGGTATGTGTATCTAATAAATAAGTACTAGTATCTAATAATATGTACTAGTATCCAAAAAAAAGTACTAGTACCTAATGAATCACTACTAGTATATAAAAAAAATGTACTTGTCACAATTGGAATACAAGTCAAAACTGAATAGTTCATATCTGAATGACAGATCCTCATAGAAGCAAATGACAAATTTTGAAATGTGTTAACAGTAGTTAGTAGTCACTATTGAAGTAAGTACTAGTTTCTAATGAATAAGTACTAGTATCTTTTAAAAAGGTACTAGTACCTAAAGAATAAGCTCTAGTAGCTAATGAAAAAGTACTAGCATCTAATATAATAGATACTAGTATCTAAAAAAAAAAAAAAAAAAGCACTATAGCATGAAAATAGATACTAGTACATTTTAAGGATTAAATGTTAAAGTGGCTTGCCATAGTAGATTTGAATGTAGAACGTGAACGATTTTTTTATTTTTTTTTATTTTTTGGAAATGCCTTGTGACGCAGTAAACCAGTGTATTGCATGTGTGTGGCTCCGTTTTATATATTTAAAGGGATAATTCACCCAATAATGAAAATTCAGTCATAATTTACTCACCCTCATGTTTTTCCAAACCTCTATGAGTTTCTTTCTTCTGTGGAACACAAAAGATATTTTGAAGAATGTTTGTAACCAGACAGATGACGGTACCCGTTGACTTCCATAGTATTTTTTTCCTACTATGAAAGTCAACGGGTGCCGTCAATGGTCTGGTCTTAACCAACGTTCTTCAAAATATCATCTTTTGTGAACAGAAGAAAGACTTTCATACAGATTTGGAACAACATATGGGCGAGTAAATGATGACTGAATTTTCATTTGGGTGCACAATCTTTTTAAATGTTCTTGTGTTGCTGTGAAGGGGGCATCAGTTACATACGGTATCTGTGCTTTTTGTCCACATATTTGTTTCCAGCTTTATTCTGCGTTTAGCGCTCATACTGACACATTTCCGTATGTTTCAGGTGGTTTCCGGCTGAAGTATGTTGCCCCAAGCTCCTCAGAAGCACTCGACAAAACCGATTGACAGCAAGCAGGGGACCAAAGCCCTGCCAGCCAGCGATTCCAGAGACCCTTTAGATGGAGTTTGTTCTGTTTGTATAAGCATCCTTGTTTGGAGAGGTTTGCTTTAAAAGAGCCAATGCAAACGACACTGATGACAAGACAAGTTGCTAAACTTAATGGGTTCTCTTAGAAATTAAATTATCTTAATGTTATAGCTTACGTAGGGCGGATTGCAAGAGGATTTTTGTTCTAGGTCCAGAATAGTTCATTGTTGTCAGAAGGATTTTATACAAGCTGAGGTTCTCATTAGCAGCGTCTGGCGAAGTTAATGAGAAAACAAAACTTGAGTCCTGTAGTGCAGTATTTCTTTTGATTTCTGACACGGATTAAACTTTATAGGCTTTTATACATGCCACGAGAGAAGATGACAAGAAAAAATATTGTAAACATATTTTGGAAGTTCTTGTTTTGTTATTGAAGATGAGAGTTCTCTTTCTGATAGCAGAGAGGAGGTTTTTGAGGGCTTATGATGATGCTCTTATGACATTATACGCTGCTGGTTTGCCCTGTTCTCTTTCTGAACGTGATGCACTACAACTGTTGTTCTCCGAAAAATGTGAGTCAGGTGTTTGAAATGAAATGCACTGAAATACCCAGATCTGCAGTACTGCCTCTCATTTACACGCTCTGACCACTAGATGGCGCCACAGTTACTTATGTCAGGAGACAAAATCCTTCATACATGTTCATCCTAAGCCTAAAGCACTGTTCGAGGAAATTCAAAGGTAATTTTGACACAAGTTACTCTCTAACCAAGAAAGAAAAGTTATTGTTAATGTAGGACAGCTTTGAGCATCCATTGTATCTTGCTTGTGTGTTGAAAAAAAGTTGTCGGCGAATTGTGAAGGCGAACATTTGTGCCTATTGCCATGCAAGCAGCAGCTGGAAGTGTGTTGAAAATAATTTCAAAACTCTTAATTCTTTGTGTTTAAAGTACATATTTAAAATTTCAAAGTTGTATTTCTGAAATATTGTTGCAGTTTTGCCAAAGCAGCCCTAACTTTTTTTCTTTTTTATATACTATATATATATATATAGGAAAAGCAGATTTGGCATGTTTGTATTGAGAAAATACATGAAAGGATTTTATTTTGATATTTTCATGAGATTTTGATGAAGGGCTCAAGGCCTTCAATGCTTGTCCAGGAGTTTTTAGCACATTTATGGTTAGTAACATGCGCTGGAGAAGACGTGTGTTGCAGGTTTTTAAATGTGCTTTCGTTTGGTTTGGTAAATTGTTACTAATCTGTAAATAGACTCGAAAGGGAGTTAACTACTCGAGGTTCAGACCATGTCGACTGTATTCGTTACTTTTTATAGATTTATGAAGCTGTACTGTATGAATGAGGTTTGATATCTGCCTCTGAGTTTACGTTTACTGTATTTCATATGTAAATGTTGATTAATCTGTACTGAGAGGGCAAATTAATCTGATCACATTTGCATTTTTTGGCAAATTGATCATTTATGTCAAGAAATATTAGCAATAAATATCAAAAACCCATTTTGTTGTGTTGCTTTTGATTTGAAATCTTGTCAAGAGATGCATGACATGGAAAAGCCAGCGGATAGTTAAATCACACACGGTAGATTACTTACAAATTGTAGTCGATTACTGATTCCAAATTACATGAGACAAATTGTAGTTAGTCATGTAATCACAAATGACACATTTTAGGTCATATAATCGGACTACTTTTAGATTACTTTTGATCTAACTCGTTTATCTTATTGATTTGAAAAGGATAATCTTTCATCATATTGATATAAACATACAAAGAGAAAAATTGCATTCCATTCTTTATCAACAACATGAAGTGCATTAAAATTATATTACGTCAGGGTTTCCCAGACTGGGGTTTGTGAAGGAACTGCAAGGTGTGCAGTTTAATGAAAATCTGATAATTAAATTATAATGTCAAATTTATATAATTTTAAAATAAAATAAATCAAAATAAACACTTACAAATAGGATTAAATATTTTTGTTGTTTACCTGGATGACATGTGACCATTAACCGACATAAGAGAACCTGCAAATGTTTTTAGATTATTGACTTAATAACTTATTAACTTTAAATCTCAGGGGGTACTTCAAGTAAATATATTAGGTATTAAAGTGATGATTGAAATAATAATTAACTTGTCTGTCAGGAGCTGATTAGATATGAAATGTTGAGAAAATAAATAACAAAATTATTTCTGGTGAAATCCCAGCTAACAATTTTTGGTTCCCAGAACGTTCTGGGAACATTCCCAGAACATACATCATAAAAACCAACAGTTTGAATCCTTTTGAACTTGACCATCATAGAAATCTCATAATGGAACAAAACCAATTGTCATTAAAATCTTAAGGAACAAAGCAGACCGTCATCAAAACCTTGTTATGGAACAAAACTGAGTAACGCTGAAATCTCATAATGGGGGGGAAAAAAAACAGCCAGTCATTGTGATCTCGTAACTGAACAAAACTGACGTCATTGAAATCAAGAAAGGGAACAGTACCAGCCATCATTGAAATCTCATAACAAAACAAATCCGTCAACCATTGAGATCTTGTAAAGGAACAAAACTGACTATCATTGAGATCTAGTTAGGACTAAAATCAACCATCATTGAAATTTGGTAAAGAAACAAAACAGACTGTCTTTGAAATCTCATAAAGGAAAAAAGGAAAAAATAACCTACCATCATTGAGATCTCGTAAAGAAAAAAAAAAAAGTCCATCATTGAATTCCCTTCAACCGGCCATAATTGAAATGTCATAATGGAAAAAAAAACACGCCATCACTGAAAACTTGCAAAGTCAGTTTTGTTTTTTTTACGAGATTTCAATTACGGATTGTTTTTTTCCTTTGCAAGATCGAACAAAACCAACCATTGTTGAAATCTCGTAATGGACAAAATCTCATAAAAGAACAATACTGTATTGAGGCCTATACCGACCATCGGTGAAATCTAGCAACCGAACAAAACTGACTTTCATTGAGATCTTGTAACAAAAAGGAAAAACACAGACTGTCAATGAGAAATCTCAAAGTGGAACAGAACCAACTGTCATTGAGATCTCAAAACAATACAAAACTGTCAACCATTGAGATCTCGTAAAGGTACAAAACTGGCTGTCACTGAGATCTAATAAAAGAATACAGTATTATTACAATATTAACCATCAATAAACTCTTATAATGAAACAAACCTGACCGTCATATAATCTCATAATGGAACAAAACCGTCCGTCACTGAAATCTCGTAACGAAACGAAAACCAACCGTCATTGAAATCTCATAATAGAGCAAAGCTGATTGTCATTGAAATCTTGTAACAGAAAAAATGACCTGTTATTGAAATCTTGTCATCAGAACCTTGTTAGGGAACAAAACAGAGTGACACTGAAATCTCATAATGGAAAAGAAAAAAAAAAACAGCCGTTATTGAAATCTTGTAGTGGAACAAAACTAAGACTAAAATCTCATAACCCAGCAAAACCAACCATCATTAGAATCTCATAATCGAATAAAACCAACCATCATTGAAATCTCATAATGGAACAAAACCAACTGTCATTAAGATCTCGTAAAAGAACAAAACATACTTCATTGAGATCTTGTAACTGAACAAAACTGACTGACAATGAAAACCGACTGTCATTGAGTCTTTGAGATCCCGTAATCGAACAAAACCGGCCATCACTGAAATCTCATAACTCAATAAAACAATCATCATCGTTATCTCGTAACCGAATAAAACCAACCATCATTGAAATCTCACAATGGAACAAAACCGACTATCACTGAAATGTCATAAAACAAAACCAACCGTCTTTGAAATCTCATAACAGAACAAAACTGACTGACACTGAAAACCGACCATTATTGAGATTTCGTAACCCAGC
Source organism: Chanodichthys erythropterus (assembly GCF_024489055.1). Taxonomy (NCBI): domain Eukaryota; kingdom Metazoa; phylum Chordata; class Actinopteri; order Cypriniformes; family Xenocyprididae; genus Chanodichthys; species Chanodichthys erythropterus. The sequence goes on from NC_090236.1 coordinate 9,637,486, forward strand.
AACACCGACCATCATTGAAATATCATAACCCAGCAAAACTGGCCGTCATTTAAATCTCATAAAGGAACAAAACCAACCATCAATGAAATCTCGTAATAAAACGAAACCGACCATTCTTGAAATCTTGTAACAGAACAAAACTTACTATCATTGAAATTTCATAACTACACAAAACCGACCATTATTGAAATGTAGTAATGGAACAAAAGGTCATCACTGCAATCTTGTAAAGTAACAAAATCAACCGTCATTGAAATCTCATAGCAGAAGAAAAACCGACAGTCATTAAAATCTTGTAAAGCAACAAACCCGACTGTCATTTAAATCTTGTAATGAAACAAAACTGACTTCTATTGAGATCTTGTAAAGGAACAAATTGACTTTGAAATCTTGTAGCAAAATGAAGCCAACTGAGATCTGGCAACTGAACAAAATCGACCGTCACTGAAATTATATAATGGAACAAAACCGATCAGAAGATTAAAAAACACAACAATTATTCTAAGATGACACACAAAGACATCAAGAATCAGCACATGAATCTCAACAATAGTGACAATCAAAAGTGTCTTGTCGCAATGCATGCTGAGAACAGTAGTACAAAACTCCCAGCATGCATCACAACTATCACATGCATAAACTGACTATCAAAATAAGGTTGAAGTTGTGTCTGATAGTTGTAATAAATTTTTTATTGGTTAAAATGAATGGAGAATATCTCACGTTTTTCTGTGGCTGCTCGAGCCCTCGGGATCAGTGCTTATGGTTTTATAAACAAGACCCAGTTCAACACTGGATTTACAGATCGTTTGAAACTGAAAAAGGAGCGGTCACAGCGATAATGATCCTGGTCATGAGTTGGAACCACAGGTTGTGAATAAAATTGCTTCAAATGTGTTTTGTTGGCAATAGGCGCCTAAGTGCATATAATGTAAACAACACGAATGTAGTGAATTCATAAATTCATTATTCACTATACGCTATCATTGTAGTGTATTTCTGGAAACAACAACCACCGTGATTATGAACATTTTTACTGACAAACAAGACATTTTTTAAACAAAACAGGGCAACAATTTACAGTATTTGTTAATGTTAGTTCACGTTAAGTAATGTAGTTAACAATGAACAGTACATATATAGCATTTATTAATCTTGATTAATGTTAATCTTATCATTTACTAATAGCCTACATTAAGAACAAAAGATTTTCCTGTTAGACAAGGTACTGTGAACTACCATGAACATTTCTATTAGCTAATATTAAAAAAGGTTAATAAATGCTATAAAAAAAAGTTCATTCATTGTTTACAAAACTATGAAAAAATAAGTAAATAATTTAACCGGGCACCACTGCCTGAATTAAACATACTTGACAGCAAAGTGGCTGTTTGAACTGTTTATTGCATACTGCATAATGTGACAAATTCATTCTTAATGTAAAACAGGAAGCAGAATGCTACACACTGTGTAATCAAAATTGTATCATTAACATGAAGATTTCAATAATTTTTCATCCTGCACGTCTCTTCTCACTCACCCATTAGGAACCCTCAGAGCTCCTCCCCCATCCTATACATGCATGGTGAGCCCAGCCAATGAGAAGGGAGGGATGATTTAAAATATGAATAGTCATTCAAGCTGCCTGCACTCTGCACCAGCACCTCATAAACTGGCATATCCAGGTCGTGTGTGTGTGTATAAACAGATGACCTGTAGTTTAATCCAACATCATACATCATTCTGTGTGGATCACGTAGGATTAATCAAGATTTTATTGAAATGAAAACTGAAGTGATGAATTCAGTGGTTTGTTACAGTTCATAAAGTGTTGCACTCTAGTGAAAAAAAAAAAAATGAAACGCGACCTATCTATCCTTTCTATCCATGAGAATGAATGAATGAGCTGAATGCATATGACACCTTGAATTGTTAGAACTTATTTTTTGGGTGATTATTCCTTTAATTCATCTTTTAACCATTTACAAAGGGCAGTCTAAAAAATAAATCCTGGAAATGTTTCTGTACATCAAGTCATCATAAATCATCAAAGCCGTCTGCAGAAACAGCAACCTCCTCATGAGCTGCTGCCATTCAAACACACAACATCATCCACTGTATTTCACCCAATGTATTTCCAAAGTGCATTAGTGGAGTCTCTTAGTCATTCTTTGGCCAGTTTGTGGCTTAGTAAAGGCTCCAGGGGTCAGATTATTTCAGCAGTTTAGGTACAGTCATAGAGGTCATGGCGGTCATGGTCATGGATGGCACGGTGATTTCTTTGAAGACCGGCTGATACGCAGGGGAAGAGGATGGTTTGTTCTGGTTCAGAGTCTCTATGATCATCTGTCTCATTTCTCGACTGGCATCACCACGGACAGCTAACAGGGCCACAATGTGGTCCTCTCTAATGAAAGAGGAAGAGAGAGTCGAAGACCTTGTTTAAATGTAATACTCCATTCAAATCACTGGTAATGATAGATAGAGTTACATAAAGAGAAATTGAGCTCTTCACATATTTTGACAGGTGAACTTGAAGACATTTCACCACAAAATCATAAGAAATGAGAAACTATATTTTGCTGAAAGATAATGGGCATTACATTTTTTTTTTTTTTTTAACAGACATTTTCATGACAATTTAAGTAAATTTTCCCTCCAATTTCAAATTACTGGAATGTGTCTAAATTTTCAATAAATGGTAATTTAGATAATTGGTAATGATTGATAATTGTCACAGAAACATCATCCCAATGCAAAAAATCTTGGCTAACATAATTTAAATTAAATAAAATACAACAAAAAATACTATATAATTTCATTTTTTTCCCCTAGTAATTTTAGGATTTTGTTTTTTTGCAATGTTTTAATGTGAAGAAGTCTGAAGTCTGACCTGATGTCAGGATATTTGGACACCAGGGTGGACACCTCCAGGTAGAGCAGCGCAGGATCGGTCAGTTTGAAGACCTCGGCGATCGCACTGATGGAATCACACAGCCGGTCTGAGTCCTCTCCCTGAGCACACACAAATATGCTTTAAAACAAGCACTTTAAAAAGTTGCTGAGATCAGTAGCGGTTCTGGCTTATTTGGTGCCCTAGGTGAAATCAGACATGTCGCCCCCCAAAAATATATGTAACAACATTTATCTTGTTGATATACTTTAGAACTATACAAAAGTATTTAAAAGTATTTAATACATAGGCAACCTATTTATAATAAGTATCTAGCTGAAATAACTATTAAATAATAAAATAAACTAGATAAAGTTTGTCAAGATGAAATTTGATGTTGGCTTGAGAAAGTCTGAAAAAGTTTTAAAAGTATATAAGTTTTCAGTTTAAAGTAGTTTTAAAGTTTGAAGGTTTTGAAGGCAATACAGTCTATCAGAAAACAGATGATAAATGTTTTAGCTAGAGGTGGGCATAGATTAATTTTTTTAATCTAGATTAATTTTGGAATTAATCTAGATTAATCTAGATTAAAATGGCTCATTTGAATTCTGCCGAAGACATTCAGAATATGTGAGATACCCAAAATGTCCCTGCGTCCCAATGTCCATACTATCCATCCTAAATAGTATGTGAGATTAAAATAAGTGTGTGCCAAAGCATAGTATGTTGAAAAGAGTATGCCAAAAGACCCCGGATGGTCTACTATTTCCGGTAGATTTTCGAAGTGTGGATCCGTGCACACTATAAAGGCTAATATTGCCCACAACCCATTGCACGTTGTACGAGGATTCAGTTCAGAACTACAAACATGAGTAAAAAGTGTTAAAAACTACAAAACATGACGAATATGCACAATCAATGCTGAGAGGTTGTTTGAGTGACTAATAATCCGTTCAAACTGATAGAAAATATTTATTTAATGTTATACGTGTTATTTTTCATCTGCAAATACCAATGTGGACTTTTATAAAGATCTGATTGGCCATTAAGTTTTAAATGCATCTTTATGCATTAATATGAGGAGAGTTCTCCACATGAAAGACTCGCGACTGCAGATCAACGTGCTGCATTTCTCTCCGATACGGTAGGAAATTAGCTAAATGAAATGTGGAGGATGTAAGATGATTGACAGGGCAGTTTACGGTGACTGGATGCGACAGAGAGCAAAGACGCAATTGTATGACGTGATAGTATGTCCCAAAGCTTGTCTACTCTTTTGCTACACACTCAAAAGTAAGTACTTTTTGTTCACAGAAAGAGTACATATTTTATGGCGTACTATAAGTAGGCGAACTGGGACGCAGCAAGTGACTAAAAGTAATCCACCATTTTGTCCGACAAAGCAGATAGGAGTTAGAAGATTAACCTCAGTGGAGTTATACTTTTGTATATTATATTTTGTATATTGACATCTTTCCGCGTTTGAAACAACACTGATTCTCATGTTCATTCATGGTTATTTGATGCTATAAATGGACTCGTAGTAAGAGATGATCAGTTTACGAGCCTCTTGAGCTGAGGCGCTACAGCAATCTGTCACGACCATGGTCACGACACATTAAAGAAAACAGGTTTTATTGTTTGAATTTCTTAAAAAACTACACAGTTTTAAAGCTGGGACTTTGTTAAATATCATAAGTTACCTGCTTTGTCTTGTCAGTGTCCTCTGCTCCGTGATGCATTTATCACTGTGTGACGTGACGGGCCTGACAGCACCACGGCTTGTCGACCAAAGCAACAGTAACTAGGGGGGGCGGATGGGTCTTGAGAAGGGTCAGTTCGGCTAGGTATACATCCGCGCTAAAATATCAAGGTGAAAGTCATCATAACTTGCGTAGAATAGACCCAGCTCCCAACCCAATTTTGAGAAGAGATTAACGGCGACATTTTTTTTATCGCCCGATAAGAGTCTCGCGTTAACGCAGCACGTTAACGCCGTTAACGGCCCACCACTAGTTTTAACACATGATTTAACATGTTACTAGCATGTTTTAGCACATTGTTAACATGTTTTAGCTTTTTTTTTTTTTTTACAATTAACACATTGCTAACATGTTTAGCACATTACTAGCATGAATTAACATGCTGTTAATCTGAATTAGCACATTGCTGGCATGTTTTAACATGGCAGTTAAATAGAGTTACTGCATAAAAGTTTTGAGCCCCTGAATGAAAGCAAAGACTATAGATTTAGAAAGACAGTTCACTCCTATTAGTTATGAATCGAAGAAACTGCAATGCACAATATGGCGGAATGGTCCCGCCTTCTAACTAAAAGAGCCAATCGCTGTTTGATAAAGTCATTGCATCACTGCAGCTGCCGTTAGAGGCATGACAAAGCATACTAAAAATGAGCCTCCCACCTTTTAACAGCAAAATCGCATTCTGTGTGAACCGGCCTTTAGAGTTAAAACATTTTTAGTCTCAGAAGAAGAAGAAAATTAAGTTTAAATAGCATTTCACTATGTTGGCTTTCTCAAGCAACATAATGAGAATTGGCTGACTAAAATCACCTTGAAAATGATACTGAAATTTGTAGGCTACATGGAATTATTTGACATTCAAAGATGGATCCTTAATTTCTTTACAATTTAAAGGCTAAGCTATTTAACTGTCAACTGTGGAAGTCTATTCTGATAACTTCTGCCAACATTATCCAGGAGAGAATAGAATTCTAGAGAAAGAGCACACACCCAAAAAATTTATGAGGGAGAGCAGAGACAATTCATAAGAGAACATGGTGTATGAGAGCGTGCGTCATTATTTGAGTGAGAGTGACTTTGAAGCAAATCTGCCTGTGTGCTGAGAATTCTGCACATTATTAACTATAAAGAAGAGAAGAAAATTGTGTTTGAAAGCCACATGCACAGACAATGCTCTGTGCTACCCTAGGTGGCTGCCTATATTGCCTGGAACCACCACTGACTTTGATATAAAAAAAAAAAAAAAAAAACAACTTTGTAATACATTACAACACTGATTCACTTCTTGGATTATAGTAGAATGTCTAGAGAGTCTTTGTTGTAGTGAGACTCACAGCAGAAAGTTTCCTGAAGAGGAATTTGAACTGATCCGCTTCTTTCATCATCCGGTCTGCTCCCTCCTTCCTCTCTTCAGCATTCTTAAACGAGATGCGCTTCTGCATGATGGCTTTCAGATACTCCACCACCACCCGCCGATGAGCCTTGCTCGTCATTTCCTGTTTAACACACACAGAAGTAAATCACAACAGTAAAAATCACATTAAAGGATTAGTTTACTTTTAAACACAATTTTCATGATAATTTACTCACCCCCATGTCATCCAAGATGTTCATGTCCTTCTTTCTTCAGTCGAAAAGAAATTATAGTTTTTGATGAAAACATTCCAGGATTTTTCTCCATATAGTGGACTTCAATGGGCACCAAATGGTTGAAGGTCAAATTTACAGTTTCAGTGCAGCTTCAAAGCGTTCTACAAGATCCCAGATGAGAAATAAGGGTCTTACCTAGAGAAACCATTGCTTATTTTCTGAAAAAAAATTTAAATTATATACGTTTTAACCATAAATGCATAAATTAGTAATAGAGAAGAAGAAGAGAGGTAGTTCAAGATGAGCATTAGAATTCCAGAAGTGTAGACAATGCTAAGTGTATTACTGCCCTCCACAGGTCAAAGTTTGAACTAATTGTTATATACTATTGAACTAGCGTATTGTATATGACAATTTAGTTCAAACCTTGACCTGAGGAGGGCAGTAATACACTTAGCAGTGTCTACACTGCCAGAATTCTAACAGAGAAGAAGAAGAAGAGAGATAGTTCAAGATGAGCATTTATGGTTAAAACGTATATAATTTTATGTATTTTTTTTTAGAAAATGAGTGATTGTTTCTCTAGATAAGACCATTATTTCTCATCTGTAGAACAATTTGAAGCTGCAGTGAAACTAATTTTGACCTTCAACTGTTTGGTGCCCATTGAAGTCCACTATATGGAAAAAAATCCTGCAATGTTTTCATCAAAAACTTTAATTTCCTTTCGACTGAAGAAAGAAAGACATGGACATCTTGGATGACATGGGGGTGAGTAAATTATCAGGAAAAGTTTATTTGAAAGTGGACTAATCCTTTAATACTACTATATACGGTGTGTACTGCTCAAAAGTTTAGGTTTAGTAAGATTTTTTACAACGAAATTAACACTTTTATTCAGCAAGGATACATTAAATTGATCAAAAGTGACAGTAAAGACATTTATAATGTTACAAAAAAATTCTATTTCAAATAAATGTTGTTCATTTGAACTTTCTATTCATCAAAGAATCCTGAAAACAATTTACCATGGATTCCACTAAAATGTTAAGCAGCACAGCTGTTTTAAACATTGATAATAACAAGAAATCAGCATATTAGAATGATTTTTGAAGGATCATGATTCAGCTTTGCATCACAGGAATTACCTTCTAAAATATAATCAAATAGAAAACAGTTATTTTAAATCCTAATAATATTTCAAAATATAACTATTATTGATGAAATAAATGCAGCCTTGGTGAGCACAAGAGACTTCTTTCGAAAATATGAAAAATACTCCTCAAACTTTTGAACAGTAATGATACGTGATTGTACGGAACAGCTCTTTGATCTTATAAAAACAACAAATAAAACTCATCTACTATAAGGGGACACTTATTCTGATAAGTTTAGTGTGCAAACCTTATTATACGGCTTTTTAATTTTGGCAAAGTCGTTAAAGTAGTCTTCCACAGTCACACAGATGGTGTCTACAGCATGAGAGCCCGTCAACCACTTCCGGGTTAGCAGCTCATTAAGATGATTCTGTCGAGAGACCAAGAAACAGTCAAAATTTAGCATGTTTATCCCAGTCACTAAACCTCAACAACTGACCGTACACAACATGAGCGCATTTACCTCCAAATCCAGGAAGACTTCATCTAGCAGGAACTGGCAGCCCTCTCCGGCCACATCATCCAGGAGCTTATCTATGGTGGCGTCGTTCTGAGTGGTTTCAGTTGACTGAGAGTACTTCCTTTTTAGGCTATTTATAGACTCCCTGACAACAAACATATTGACATTAAATAAAACATTAGTTCGGTTCATTAGCAGTCCATTACTGATGGTAAAAATATGTAAGGAATTGACGACAGGCTGTTGAATACTTTAATTATTAGAAAATAATAGACACTCAAGGTGGTAATGAGGCCACAACACCAGGTGAAGGGTGTGCATTATTTTCTGTCATCGATAGCAGACTAATGCCGTAATTAATGCAGTTATGAGATAGAGATATTAAGAGTGTGTGAATTACCCGAGTCTGAGCGTCTCTCAACAGTATTCAGCAGCAGAGTCTCTACTAATAGCAAAACTGTAAGTTTACCTGCATCAAGAACAGCGCTGCTATTACCTCGCTAGTGAGAAATGTCATGTAGTTTTTAAGTTGTTAAACTATTGTACTTATGGAATCACCAGAGAGGTGCTGACAACATGTTTCTGTGTGATTATGTGTCCATCCGTACTCTTTTGCTGTAGTGGGCCGTAAGGACCTTTAAAATAACTGAAATTAAGACCTGCGTGGAACTACTTTAGCTGTGCATTTCCCTGAAAATAACTGCACGCCTCAGAACGTTCAACAGCCCTCTAGTATAAGCAAAAATAATGCATTATTTTCCAGAAAAAGTATATTGTAAAATAAATAGCAGGGTATCCAAAGATCTTAAAATCAAATTTAAAGGGGTCGTGAATTGAGAAATCAACTTTTCTTTGAGCTTTTGATAAGAGGTCATCATACTATAAGAATATCCTGTATGTTTCAGAACTGAAAACTTCCTTGCTAGTCCAATAAAAGCTTTTATTGACACCACACCAACTGAACAACTGATCCTGGAATGTGCCTATCATAGATAGGTGAAACCCCACCTCCGCAGAAGAAATCAACAGCTACTTCATCATTGCAATGTTAGCCCCGCCCACTGGCGTGTTAGTGAGATAAAGACAGAAGACTGATACAACAGGATAAAAATAACATTACCATTAATATGGTTTATTTTCAACAATGTGAATGTTTCAGTTGAGCTTTACTTATTTCTATTCAGTATGTCACTGTGGATTCTTTAGTAAATCAACCGCATTTCGCAGTTCACCCAAAAATGAAATTCTGCTGGAAGGTAGTTATTTTAGTTTTAAAAATTTTAAATATGGATATTTTTCTTACACAACACATCACTTCACTTCAGAAGGCCTTTATTAAGCCCCTGGAGCCGTGTGGATATCTTTTATGATGGGTGGATGCATTTTTTTGGGCTTCAAAATCTCATCCTCTATTTACTGCCATTATAAAGCTTGGAAGCTTGACAATATTTAATCTAACTCTGATTGTATTCGCCTGAAAGAAGAAAGTCATACACACCTAGGATGGCTTGAGGGTGAGTAAATCATGAGGTAATTTACATTTTTGGGTGAACTAACCCTTTAAATTTGAATTTAAAACTTCTAAAGGAGCATGGAATATGTAATGTTACTTAAAAAAAATAACATTCAATACTTGATTAAGAGACTCTCACTTGAACGTTTGACAGTTGTTGATGATGGCAATCATGTATTGAACGTAGCACTGCGGAAGCTGACGATCTTTCATATGTTCCTCCTTATAGGCGATCGCCTCCTCTCTGTACCTGCATACACGTATGAAGCCTGTTACTGAGCTAACATCTTTAATAACGAATGGTGGGGAAAAAACAAAAGGAAATGGGCAGTCTGAGATCACAATACCTTACTAGGAACGAGTTCATCTGCTTCAGACAGACTTTTAGCACCTGCTCTTTAAAGGTCACATTGATCTGCGCGGCCACCTGGAGATTCTGCTCAAACATCTGAGGATGAAGAAGGACGTGAATTAAAGGAAGATCTCATATCGATTAAGATAACGCATGCATAAAGTACGAGGCCAGATTGAAGTTGTTGTACCTGGAAGACAATAGCAGGTAAGGTGGTCTGGTAGTAGCCATCCTGATCGGCCTCAGGCTCCGTCTCCTTCTGCCAGTCTTTCTTATCTGTTTCCAGAGCTTTGCGCAGCCAGCCTGTGATGTTTGACTGGAGAGAATTGGAAAACAATAAAGACCTGCTGAACTGACAATGCTGGCGCACACACAACATTCAGTGCTGGGTAGATTACTTACAAATTGTAGTCTATTAATGAATCCAAGTAACGTAATCTATTACATTACACATTTTAGCTAATATAATCTGACTACTTTCTGATTACTTCTCTATGACTTTTTAGCCTTCACTTGTTTATCACATAGATTTGAATAGGATAATCTTTTACAAGTACATCATTTTTGAATCTGCTTATGTAATCCAGATTACATATAATCAACTACTACCCAGCACTGACAATATTTCAAAAGGAAACACTAAACTCTAAAATTAAAGGCTGATATATTATTATTTTTAAGCCAGTGCTGCAGACTTGAGGGACTCACAGTGAACGTCTTGAGGTATTTGCCCAGCAAATCATCCACCACATTTTCGGGCAACAGCGGCTCCAACTGCTTGACGTCACACTCGGGCTGCAGATCAGGATGACCCATCATATCCACACTGCCAGAGACAGAATCAGACATCACACTCACACGAACCCATGAGAATTACACCCGTTTCTGCTCTTTGTCAATGTAAGAAAAATGTCTTTACTTCATTTCGGTGTTTGTGCGCTATCTGAAATGCGCCTCTCTGTGTGCGGTGTGCACTTTGAGTGTGTGCGGTTCTGCGCACAGATAACAGCGTGCGAATACCGAATTGAGTTCCCTTTCGCCTCTTCTTGTGCTGAAGTAGTTTAAAATTGCCTGAATGTGTAAATTACCAAGACAAAAGACGTGCAAATGATAAACTTTGCAATTAATTTGTGAATCACATGCGACCTGGTCCGTACGGATCACAGATCAATTGTATGGAGGACCAGGAGTGCCACTTAAAAATAAAACGAAGAATCTTGTGGCCACAACATATTATCACATTCCCACGAGTTTATATGTCCCCTCCCGGTCACCGTACTAACTGTCCAATGACAGTGAGTGTTACAAGTGAGAGAGGATTGGCTCTTCAAATTGAGGCGAAAGTTGATTGGTTGCTACCACGTGTGTACTGTCCAATGGCATTTTACCACTCGGCTGACAAATGGATAAAGAAAAGCATTTGTCAAACCGACAAAGAAAAGCAATTGGTAAATAGAGAAAGAAAAGCATTTGCCAAATTCTTTTTAAAAAAGCGATTTAAATGCGCATTTAAAATGATTTACTAATATACTTTTTATTGTTTTATTGATCTGCGTTTTAAAAAATGAAATAAATATCCCATTTCAAATTTGTCTATTTATTTATACATTCAAAAATTATTGTTTTATTGTTTTATTAAACAACATTTAAAAACAGAAATTAAATAAACAACTTTAAATATGTCTATTAATTTGCCCATATAAAAATTGATTAATTTACATACATTTTTATGTTTGAAGTATTACATTTATTAACTGATTCGTCATTTTATTTTTAAATGGCACTCCTGGTCCTCCATACAATTGTGATCCGTTTCACCCCTACTGCAAAGAACTGTTGATTCTGGAATTAAAGTTAGGTGAGAGTGTGCAGGGAAAATGTACTTCCAGTAATTGTCATGAAAATAATGTTACAATGCCCAACATTTTTGGTACTAAAATAAGCTTCATTTAAATATAGTTTCTTATTTCTTCCCTTTTTGGTGTGAAATATGATGAGAATAAGATCTTTATAGCATAAAATCACAATTATTCCTATGGACAGACATTCTGTTACTGCTAACTATTACTATTAAAAATCATTAAAGCTGAAAAATAAATTATAAATGACATGAAAAATAAACTAATTATTTAAAAAAACTAAAAATAATGTGAGTTGAAGTACTAAAATGACTAAACTGAAATAAAAATATTTAAAAGCTAAATAGAAATATACAAAAAAGTTATAGGAATAACAAAATCCCATAACGTAATTACTAAAACTTAACTAACTCAACTAAAATTACAATAAAAACTGAAAATATAAAAATGAAAGCTAATTCAAAATACTATATAGTATATAAATATGAAATAATACGTATGGATGCAATGCCTAGTCCATAATGCATCCCAACATGTCCTACTACCTTACTTTAGCATGTAAAACAGCACTAAAACAGTCTGTCTCTCTCTCCTGCACATCAGTGCATTAATCTTCCTGACTCCAATCCTGTGAGCGCACGCAATGTGATGGTCTGTTTTGAGTCCATCAGTCAGATTAAGCACCCAAAGCTGTGCTGCTGCTCTGCTTTGCTTTAAACATTGAGCTAATTGCTCACTGCTGCGTTTTGACAGACTGATCTGCCACTGAAGAATGCAATGTTGAGTTAGGACAGTAACTACTGCAACATCATGAAGGGTAGTTTTCCATCAAACAAATATTTTCTTTACAAGGAAAATCTACTAGGTTTATTATTTGCAGTAACAGCTGGAAATAATACAGCTATACATTTATAAAAAAATTTTGCTGGAAAATGATGAAAAAACATGTTTAAGTTGTGTAATCTAGCAGCCATATCACCCTGTAGCCCAAGACTGGTCACCCACTGAAGCTAAGCAGGGTTGAGCCTGGTTAGTACCTGGATGGGAGATTTCCTGGGAAAACTAACACCCCAGTATAGTGATGGGGACACTATACTGTCAAAAAGCACCGTTTTTCGGATGAGACGGAAACCGAGGTCCTGACTCTCTGTGGTCGTTAAAAATCCCAGGATGTCCTTCGAAAAGAGTAGGGGTGTTACCCAGACATCCTGGCCAAATTTGCCCACTGGCCTCTGTCCATCATGGCCTCCTAATCATCCCCATACACTGATTGGCTACATCACTTTGTCTCCACCAATAAGCTGGTGTGTGGTGGGCGTTCTGGCGCAATATGGCTGCCGTCGCATTATCCAAGTGGATGCTGCACATTGGTGGTGGTTGAGGAGATTCCCCCTTCCGTATGTAAAGCGCTTTGAGTACCCAGAAAAGCAGCATATAAATGTAAGGAATTATTATTATTACAAACCCGATTCCAAAAAAGTTGGGACAATGTACAAATTGTGAATAAAAAAGGAATGCAATAATTTACAAATGTCATAAACTTATATTTTATTCGCAGTAGAACTATAGATAAAATCTCAAATGTTGAATGTGAGACATTTTGAAATGTCATGCCAAATATTGGCTCATTTTGGAATTCATGAGAGCCACACATTCCAAAAAAGTTGGGACAGGTAGCAATAAGAGTCCGTAAAAGTTAAATGTACATATAAGGAACAGCTGGAGGACCAATTTGCAACTTATTAGGTAATTGGCAACATGATTGGGTATAAAAAGAGCCTCTCAGAGTGGCAGTGTCTCTCAGAAGTCAAGATGGGCAGCGGATCAACAATTCCCCCAATGCTGCGGTGAAAAATAGTGGAGCAATATCAGAAAGGAATTTCTCAGAGAAAAATTGCAAAGAGTTTGAAGTTGTCATCATCTACAGTACATAATATCATCCAAAGATTCAGAGAATCTGGAACAATCTCTGTGCGCAAGGGTCAAGGCCGGAAAACCATACTGGATGCCTGTGATCTTCGGGCCCCTAGACGGCACTGCATCACATACAGGAATGATACTGTAATGGAAATCACAGCATGGGCTCAGGAATACTTCCAGAAAACATTGTCAGTGAAGACAATCCACCGTGCCATTCACCGTTGCCGGTTAAAACTCTATAGGTCAAAAAAGAAGCCATATCTAAACATGATCCAGAAGCGCAGGTGTTTTCTCTGGGCCAAAGCTCATTTAAAATGGACTGTGGCAAAGTGGAAAACTGTTCTGTGGTCAGACGAATCAAAATTTGAAGTTCTTTTTGGAAAACTGGGATGCCATGTCATCCGGACTAAAGAGGACAAGGACAACCCAAGTTGTTATCAGCGCTCAGTTCAGAAGCCTGCATCTCTGATGGTATGGGGTTGCATGAGTGCGTGTGGCATGGGCAGCTTACACATCTGGAAAGGCACCATCAATGCTGAAAGGTATATCCAAGTTCTAGAACAACATATGCTCCCATCCAGACATCGTCTCTTTCAGGGAAGACCTTGCATTTTCCAACATGACATGCCAGACCACATACTGCATCAATTACAACATCATGGCTGCGTAGAAGAAGGATCCGGGTACTGAAATGGCCAGCCTGCTGTCCAGATCTTTCACCCATAGAAAACATTTGGCGCATCATAAAAAGGAAGATGCAACAAAGAAGACCTAAGACAGTTGAGCAACTAGAAGCCTGTATTAGACAAGAATGGGATTCCTATTCCTAAACTTGAGCAACTTGTCTCCTCAGTCCCCAGACGTTTGCAGACTGTTATAAAAAGAAGAGGGGATGCCACACAGTGGTAAACATGGCCTTGTCCCAACTTTTTTTGAGATGTGCTGATGCCATGAAATTTAAAATCAACGTATTTTTCCCTTAAAATGATACATTTTCGCAGTTTAAACATTTGATATGTCATCTATGTTGTATTCTGAATAAAATATTGAAATTTGAAACTTCCACATCATTGCATTATGTTTTTATTCACAATTTGTACAGTGTCCCAACTTTTTTGGAATCGGGACTGCCATAATACAATGTGCTTTATACAGTTATAGTCTCAACTTTAAAGGGGTACTTCACTGCTGGCAAAATGGGCTTTCATTAAAACTTGGCTGCCAATACAGTAGAAAGCAAAGAATTTTGTTGAAAATGGTGCTACCTGACTAGAGAAAACACAGAAAAAAGGCTTTTGTGTTCCCTTTTGCTAAATAGGTAGGAAAACTTCAACACCCATAATGCACTGGGCATGATGCGGTACAAGGCCACTCCCACCAGTCTGCTATGGATATGCTTGACTAGAGTCAAATACTGCCTTGCTTTAGTAGGAAATACTTCTTAGCAAACTTTTAGTCATAATGGTGTCGAGTTGTATTGTTCCCGGGTACAAGAATTCAAAGAGTAAACATTTAGCGGGAGAGAGTGAATTTCAGTTTGTAGTCAACATTTCAAACTGGATGACCATGAACACAGTGGTTTAGGCCATCAGGTCCGTGGGCGGGGATACAAAAATGCGGAAGTACAATCTGTAGTTTTCATTAAGGCTCTGGAGTGTTTTGTGTCATCCAGCAGACTTTGGCTGACAAATATATGGGAATTATCGGTCCAGGTAATACTGAGAAAGAGTAAACATTGTTCATTTACATAAACTACCAACATTGTAACAATACAAAGCGGGTTGAAAATCGGCAAAGTTACACTTTAAGTAATTGTACTGCAAGATATCACACAATGTGCATTACAAATATTAGTTTAAAAGTCATAATTATTCATTTTTCACAATGATTGCTGTCACTTCAGAGCACTCAAGTACTGCGATAAATGCAGTCCACTTGTATCTTACCTTTTATAGGTGTTGAGGACCCATGTGAGAAGAGACACAATCTCATTGGCTTCTAGATCCTCTGCTGCAAGCTCTTGCACCCGTGCTGACACCGACTTATGATAGAGGTCGAAGAATACCTGGAAGGTGTTGTAGTGTGGAGGGAAGCACTGTACCATCATGTTCTTCACCACGATCAGGTCGTCCAGTACATACTTCCTAGTGATCTCCAGCAACCTCACCAACCACATTTTGTCAGACTCACGTGTTTCTGACTGCGTGCTCTCGATGCGACCGCTCACGGTGCCCTCTAGGACTTCATTCATGCGGTTTTTCCAGCATTTGGGCCTCCCGGGTGGGATGAACCCAGTCTGCTTCTTACGGTCCAGCATCTTGCGGTCAATCTTTTCTTCGCGCTCGATGATTCGAACCACAGACACCAGCATGGTGGGGTCGCGGCGGACGGTGACCATGGCGCGTTGGAGGACCATCCAGAGTTGTTTGGAGAGTTCCTCCGACAGGCCCTGCACCTGGCCGAAATAGCTACGAATGAGGTTCATGTCATGGACGTTCTTGCTGTCCATGCGGTACTGCTCATACATGAGGTCGTCGCGGGAGCACTCCAGGTCCATTAGCTTCCGGTGAGCTTGAAGCAGTTCACCCTGTTCGATCAGTTCGTGGGTCTCTCGTACAATCTCAGGTACTGTGAAGAGAGATTAAATGTGGGTGCATTGTCAATAAATGCAAATTATACCAATATAGCGTCTAATCAACTGAAATCAGCTAATAAATATTTTTTTAAAATAAATAAATAAATATTCAAGTAGTAAAAATTACTGAAATATTTGTTTTGAAAAACAACCTATAAATGTGCAAACACCTGAAAATGGCTAATAAATAGTAAAAATAATAATAATAATAATAATAATAAACTAGCTAAAAATAAAAATGTTTATATTTTTAAATATGTTAATATGTTAAATATGTTAGTCATATTTTCAAAAAATACGTTTGATATTTTTGGAAAAACAACATGTCAACTCAACTCAAAAATAAACGGCTAATAAATATATCTTTAAAATTAACTAGCTAAATAAATACATTAGTAAAACTGATTAAAATATTGTTGTTGAAAACAACCTGTAAATGTGCAATAACCTGATAAATAGCTAAGAACTTTTTATTTTATATATTAAATAAATAATTATTTTATTTTATAAATAAAATTAAAATAAATAGACAGTAATTATATATTAAAAATAGAAAAACAACATGTGAATGCACAAACAAATCAGCTAACAAATATTAAAAATAAATAAATACAAATATTGTTGGAAAAAAATAATCTTAAAGTGTTATCTATAGACAAAAACAGACATGATCTTAGAAAAATAATAACAATATTATTACTAAGTAAAATAAATATGCTAAATGACTAAAAATTGTGGAAAACAAACTGTTAATTTGCAATTAACTGAAAAAAAACTTGTAAATGTGCAATCACCTGATAAATAGCTAATACATTTAATTGTATATATTAAAATAAATTATTTTTTTTAAATAAAAAAATAAATAAATACATATTAATTCATATATTAAAAACAGAAAAACAACATGTGAATGCAAAATCACACAAAAAACAGCTAATAAATATTAAAAATAAATAAATAAATACATACATACATAGTAGAAATAAATACAAATATTGTAGGAGAAAAATGAACAAAGTGTTGTCTACAGAAAAAAGACACTATCTTAAAATACCAATATTATTATTATTATTATTATTAAGTAAATAAATATGCTAAATTATTAAAAATTGGGAAAAACAAACTTGTTAATCTGCACTTAACTGAAAAACAGATCCTAGTTTTTTAATCTCCAACTAGTGAAACCCAACTACTGATATTATTTTGATCCCGTACATTAATCATGCAAGCATAAGGCCTCACCTGAGAAAATGTTTTTGAGGTTCTCCACGGCTGAAGCCAGCTGACTGTGCTGAACCACAGCGTCTTTCACGTCCTTCAGATTCTCGATGGTGTTGATGCTCTGCCTCCAGTCTTTACTGACGTCTGCCAGAGAGTTCTGGATGTCTTTCACATCACACAGAGCATTATGGAGCTGCGTGAGGCCTGTTCGTACCCCATCCAACTGAGACTGAATGGCAGCCTGATGAAGAGCATGGTTTGGTTTAATGAACTGATAAAAGCATTCCCCAGATCATCAGAGGGTTAAATGGAAATAGCGTCACCTTTAATCTTGCTTCCACTGATGCTTTCTTCCGCGCCTCTCTCCGTCTGTACTGCTCCACTTTGTCCAGCTGGTCAGAGCGCTGCAGCATCCCAGCAACCCTCTGCACCGCCGTGGCAACGGCCTCTCTGTTCGTCTCCTCCATAGTAACCGATCCCAAATTACAGGGTTGAAGGTACTAAAATGACAAAACCAGCAAGGTTTAAGAGTGCGGATCAAAAGGTACTGAATGACCCAACCCAAACAACAAAGGTTAATTGTACTCAAAGTGATTAAAATAGCAACTTAAATGTCCCAGAAACAGTAAGTATAATATTTAATAACAATGCAGTGTTATTTTAGGATAATATTATAGCTTTTATTCAAATTTAGAATTAGTTTTTATTTTATTTTCCCTTTTATATATATTTTTCTGATATTTTCATTTCAATTTTAGCTTAAAATTGTGTTGTTTTTACCACGTTTTGTTTATTTGTTTGTCTATATAGTTATTACATTTTTTTTATAGTTTTAATAATTTTTGTTCAGTGTTAGTTTTAGTTATTTTAATACATCAAGATAAACTGTTAAAATTATAAAAATCAAGATAAATAATAAGTTTGAGTTTTGTTATACTTTGTTATTTCAGTTTAATTCTTTTTTTATTTTATTTTATTTTATTTTTTTATGATTTTATCTATAATAACTCCGATGCACTGAAATTGTACTTGTTCTTTGTATACATGCTGTGTACGTAATTTAATATTTGGTGTGTTTTGTTACTAATATTCATATATTTGTGCATTTGTATACCTGTGTTTGTATTTGTTTGCAGCTGGTTAAACATGCAGTAACCAGGCTGACACAAACAAATAAAGATAGTTACGTACACCTGCTCGAAATGGGTATGGTTTAGGGAAAAGATCAATAAAACTGTAATCTGTTTCATTTATTGCAATAATCGCATACATCGCGCTGATTTCTGTGCAGAAAGGCCAACAGTGACAGAAGCTACCTGGCTAACTACATTAGCATTCAGAGGTCTGCGCTTCTTCCATGTAAGTTAACCGTTATATATCGTTAAATTCTCGAGGTCATGTGAATGTACTTACCCAGACGTAGTGTTCGTTTTACGAGCTGTGAGATGTTATAATCCGTTCATTGATATTTTATTTTCATGTATGTTTATTTTGTTCATCTACTGTCATAACAGCTGCGTCTTCCTGGTGCCGCCCAACACTCACACATCAGTCAGATGACGGCCGCAGCTCACTGCGCCTGTGCCGAGAGCATCAACTGTGCGCAAGCTTTACGCAAATAACATTTCACAGATCATGAGGGGCAACACGAGCAGATGTTGACAATTTAATTATTTTCCCATTGTGTATTGTGCCCTTTTCTGCAATATTCAATGGGTCCAATATATATTTGAAAGTTATGCATTTAACATTCATGCATTTATTATGTTTAGATTAGGAGCTGTATAAAATCAAACTAAACAGAGAAAATTAGAGACAGAGGCATGTTTAAACACAAACATTGCTGCCCAATAGATAAATTGCTATTAAAAGATTAACAGAAGCTTTACATGCACAAATAAAGTGTTAAAACTTTGGAAGGAAATAATTAATTCTAATATTAAGATAAATTATTTTAACAATACAACGCTTTGATCAACAAAGGTTTTGCAGTCTGGGATAGATAAAGCATGTTTATCTATATCTATAAATCTATATACTTTGTATGGGTTAGTTTAGCATAAAATTGTGTAACAAATTTTTAAACAAACGTAAATTCAAAGCTGTACAAAACAAATCTGCTCCCATGTAGCATGAATACAAACATGTTTCCTTAGTTATGACTACTTACCACAAAAAGATAAATATGAATAATTCCATGATACAAAAGAAAATGCATGTTTATGCACTTAGGGAGGAAAAAAAAAAACACAAAAACAAAATCTAAAATGCAATATGATCTTTATTTGTCTGTACACACTTTTACCTCATGAATATGACATATATGCAAGTCCAAAATCTGTACCTAAAAGTGACAAAATACAAAACATCTTTTCAAAAATATATCTGAAGACAACCTGAGTATTGTATTTGATTAAACAGTCTGATTAAATGATCTAATATAACTTTTCTAACAACTTTTGTATGTCCTGAGGTAAATACCACTGCTTGCAAGGCGAAAAATAATTGGTTTACAGTAGGTTCAGGCTGCTTCCCCTTTGAATGCTCGCGTTCCCCGCCCCCGAGCTCGTGACTCTATCATACAGTGCATAAACAAAGTTCACACAGCTAATATAACCCTCAAAATGGATCTTTACAAAGTGTTCGTCACGCATGCTGCATGCATGCATCAGATCATGTAAGTATAGTATTTATTTGGATGTTTACATTTGATTCTGAATGAGTTTGATAGTGCTCCGTGGCTAAAGCTAACATTACACACTTTTGGAGAGATTTATAAAGAATGAAGTGTTTGTGCATTATACAGACTGCAAGTGTTTAATAATGAAAATAACGACGGCTCTTGTCTCCGTGAATACAGTAAGAAACGATGGTAACTTTAACCACATTTAACAGTACATTAGCAGCATGCTAACGAAACATTTAGAAAGACAATTTACAAATATCACTAAAAATATCATGATATCATGGATCATGTCAGTTATTATCGCTCCATCTGCCATTTTTCGCTATTTTCCTTGCTTGCTTACCTAGTCTGATGATTCAGCTGTGCACAGATCCAGATTTTAATAGCTACTGCCTGCCCTTGTCTAATGCCTTGAACATGGGCTGGCATATGCAAATATTGGGGGCATACATATTAATGATCCTGACTGTTACGTAACAGTCAGTGTTATGTTAAGATTCGCCTGTTCTTCGGAGGTCTTTTAAAAAAAAAAAAAAGAGATTTACATAAGGAGGAGGAAACAATGGTGTTTGAGACTCACTGTATGTCATTTCCATGTAATGAACTCTTGTTATTCATCTATGCCAAGGTAAATTCAATTTTCAATTCTATGGCACCTTTAAATTTCAGACGCACCTAAGACATTAGACTTGAAATTATCAACAAAAATGTTTCTACATTAAGCAATTTGGGCTGAATTAAAAGAACAGAAAGAAGATATCTATACACCTTGCAAGCACTATAACTGATAAGCAATGTTGACGTGGTCACTACATGTAAACATATGGGTTTGCTTTGCGTAGACTAGCGTTCACAGTGCAAGATGAAGTAATATTTTGTTGCACATGCCCTTGACTAACATCATGACACCAAGGTGGAGAGTCGTCAGGTTCTCGTTTAATTGTGTGCAGCAGGTTGCGACTCCGGATATCATGCTGCATGTAGCTTTTATGATCCACGGAGGCATTTGCAAACACATATGTATCCTGACTGCTGATCGGCATGTCAGAGTGATTCAGGTCTTTGTTCAGGACACACTTAAGAGGTCTGCTGACTCCTGCACACAGATACTTGTGTCCATTGATAGGAGCACTGATGGCAGCCTTGCCATTTTGATATAAAGTACAATAGTCATAATATTCAGCTTCGGTTTTCACCTGTGCATATTCAGGGCGCCAGAGCGTCCCGTATGCGTTACACCCGTTTTCAGAGTCAGAATCTTGTTCGGTCTTAATTGCCGCTTCAGGAAGCATATTAAAACATTCATTCTGCATCATGCACCTTCTCTCCACCTTCCCATCGATGCAATAACCTTCCACCTTCTGCAGTTCTGTGTTGCAACCAATTCGTAATTTTCCAGAATGGCCGTGTTTATAGAAGCTTCCAGGTAGCAGGTAGTTTTCACTGGAGTCCGTGCGTAAAGCAACAGGACAGCGGGTGTCCCAAGAAGCATCAACAGCCTGCAACCTAGAGACACCCAGAGGGGAAACACAGAAGTTGAGCGGCTCATCTTGGGTTTTGCAGCTCTCTCCTCTGTACCTTCTGTTGGCCAGGGCTGACCATGAACCATCATGACCCGATGTGTTTGTCCAGCTAACACGTAGCACATCTTCACTGTCAAATGCGCAACAGGAAACTCGTTGCCTTTTATCACTGAAAATGGTACAAGTTAAACTGATTAATAGGGAGTTTCTACTCACATATTACATTTTGTCTTGTGTACATCTTTATGTCCTTCACAAAGTACTATGTTTTTGGATACTACTATGATTGAGTACTGTGTAAAAACCATAGTACTTCAATATGGCAATCATTCGGTACCGCTGTACACTACTGTCCAAAAGTTTGGGGTCTTTTTGGGGTTTGGTAAGATTTTTTTAAATGTTTTTGAAAAAAGTCTCTTATGCTGCATTTATTTGATCAAAAATACAGTAAAAACAGTAATATTGTGAAATATTATTACAATTTAGAAGGGTTTTCTATTTGAATATATTTTAAAATGTAATTTATTCCTGTGATCAAAGCTGAATTTACAGCATCATTACTCCAGTCGTCAGTGTCACATGATCCTTCAGAAATCATTCTAATATGCTGATTTTCTGCTCAAAAAACATTTCCTATTATTATCAATGTTTGAAAAAGAAATCTTTTGGAACATTATAAATGTCTATACAGTCACATCTTTGCAGTAGTAAAAGTAGTAATTTCTTACTGACCCCAAATTCTTGAATGGTAGTATATATCTCAAAAGTAGAACCATCTGTGACCATTACTATACTATGGTACCAACATTGTACTTTCATTTACTTTCTTACTGTTCATAATTCATTACAAAAAGTTTTCTCAAAATCTTTCATTTAAAAAATGTAATACTTCCACGTGGATAAAATATAACAAGTGTTGGTTTAAATGGTTGAAAATTTTAAACATTTGAATGCAAAAATGCAAATGCATAGACAAGCAGACAGACAGAATGTGTACCTGCTGCCAGAGCTTTTGTGTTTGCCTTTCATCATCATACTCTTCATCTTTAGCTCTGTGACAGAGGGGAGTACTAGAGGAACAGCCACACAAAACAGAGCAAGCTGGGGTGGCAGCAGAGCTCCAGAGTCCGTCTTCCTCCTCTGACCCTGCAGGAACTTCAGGCTGCCCTGAAACTGCATGTTCTACAGGAGACGAGAGCCAATCAGAGCGAGACAGACTGAGTATGGCAACATGTACATTTGGGAAGGTCTGAGGCCTCTAATTAAAGCTTGTCAACATAAAGTTGGCATGAAACAGAAGTTGCAATTGGCTATTGTGAAGTATATCCGAGTGAAACGGCTTCTTGAACAAGAACAATAAAAGCAGGGCGGGACTTGATTTTGTCCATGGGGAATTGATTGGATAGTGGTGGTTTGCTATTGGTCAATCTCATATGAGTGACAGGTTGTCCCGCCCTCGCGCCAGTAAACATGTTCTCAGAGAAGATGTCACTGTGAGAGGGAGGGGCAGATATTTTGAGTAAAGATTATGAGGGCACATTAATAAAAAAAAAAAAAAAAAAAAAAAGCGATGCACAGGGATATATAATGTATAATACTGCGATATTTAATAAAAAAACAAGAATTGTCCATTTTGATTTCATGCCAGGAAATTCAGGAAATTCTGAAGTGAACGAATCCTTTCATTCTATATTTAAGATCAGAGTTTGAACTAAAACAGGTCATAAAAATATGGAGTTAATATTGTGCCATAATTAAACAAACAAATCCAGCATTTTGCAAACAAACACAATCTGCTTTGCAAAAGAAAACTCGACTCGCAAACAAACAAAGTGATGTGAAATACAAAGGTCAGTTTGAGCGAAAACACAGATGAGTAACAAATATATGTATTGTGTTTTACAAATATAAATAAATGAGCCTACATCATATTTCACAAATACAAACCATCCTACAAATGGCATGTAACCTTTGAACAAATACCAAATCTAGTGCATACATCCGCGCACCTGTCTGTTATGATTGTAAGACACTTGCCTTTTTCGCTCGGCTTGATTTTCTCACAAATGCAGTTGAGCAACTTCCTCTTCCAAAACAGCAGATGGCGCTTTGCTATGGGTCAGTTTACACTAGTCTTCTCGAGAGAAGCCCCGAAACATGTGTTTATAATAATGATAACAATAATAATAATAATAATTGTTTATAGTGCCTTTAAAAGTTGCACCTCAAAGCGCTTTACAAGAACATACAAATACAATTCAATAGTCGAATCGAGTTTCCTTTGCAAAGCAGATCGTGTTTGTTTGCAAAATGCTGGATCTGTTTGTTTAATTATGGCACAATATTAACTCCATATAAAACCACTGAGCTTGAATATTTTGAGTGATTTCATGACTGACCAGAAAGCCGGAGGTGCTGTCCAGCAGGCAGCGTACTCGAGCGATGAAGCACCGCGTAAGGAACGGAGACAGTTCAGGAGGAACACCGTCAGGCTCTTCAGAGCTATACATATGACCCATCACAACATCCTCATCTACTAGAACACACACATACACAAGACATAGTTCAGAAACACATGACTTGAGTCAGTATTGACAGATGCATGCAGTGAAATTTACTATAGTCTTTTCCATGCAATTATAATGAGACAGCTGGAGCTTATAAGCTTCAAAATAGATGCAAAAGCACCATAAAAAATATAAAAATAGTTATAAAAATAGTTTAAAAAGTTATAAAAAATTGTTTTGTGCAATATTCCAGGTCTTCTAAAGTGTATTATATAGGGTTAATGGTAATTATACACACACCATTGTCTTGCTGGCCAGGGTTCATCGCCCAGTGGAGCTGACTCTGAAACTCCTGTCGCTCGGCCACATGGATATAATCAAAGACCTTCTGATGCATCACGTCTGTCTGCCAGAAAAGATCATGCACACCAACACAAAACCAGAACATTTTATTAAGGGTTTTAGCTCGCACGTCAGTGTGTTTTCTGTTATCGACTACTGCATTGACCTGTACGCTTGTATGAGCCACACACAATGCAATGACCAAATGTCTCACAGCCAACACCAAAAGTCTAACTCAGTTATATGTTAAACCGCATTATAAACATTACTCATCAAAATTTTCTGTCCCTTCAAGTGCTGGTAAAAAAAAATTTCAGGTACATTTTTGAGGTCAAATGAGTTCATAATTCATCCAATTATTCTTATGCATTTGCTTTGGTTACTATTAATAAGCAGTCAGATGTCAGAGCTTTGGACCGAGAGTAGTGTAAGAGTCAACATATTAAGAGCTGTTGTCCTCGTAGGAGTCCAACCTTGGTCATGTCGCCGGTAGCAGCCTCACTTAAAATGGGCCTTGCAACAGAAGGTGCCTCTCTCCCCTTACGCTCAAAATTGAGCCCCACCTCCCACCTGGAAATGAACGGGGGCCTGGGACAAAAATGGCTCCCAAAATCAAGATATACGGGGCAAAAAATGTCATCTTTGTCAATCAATGTCATGTTCCTGTGCAAGTTCTTGTTTTTAATATTTATAACGAGATATAGAGTGCTGTTTTCCCAAATATTAGCACAATTTAACCTATTGAATTTATACAACAGTTACTATTAGGTGACTTTCATTTTAGACTTAGAACCTTGTCTGTTTTTGATCTATTTTGCAACAAATCTACAGCAGAACCATTGCGCGTCTCAAAGCAACTGAATGAGTCAAACGAATGATTGAATGACTCCTTCGTTAAGACAATGATTTTCCACCACCTACTGGCAATTTTAGTTTCATTACATTTTTTCTTTAAATTTTGCACCTGCGGCTGATAAAATCATACCTGTGGTCCACCATGCTGCAAGAAAGACTGTCCACACTTGCCCAGATGTCAACTGAACACGACGTTATGAGATTGCTGGATGAGGATAAACTTGAGATTTTGCAGCACTCCGTTATTGGAAAGTCAACATTTCCTCTTGATGTAGCCTATATGTATTCATATTGTATTAAATCACTTATCTAATCCCTGTTGTCTGATTTTTATTTCTTTGCTCTCATGGCCTGGTCATTATGCTGCCCAAGGTCCTCTCTGAGGGGCTGAGGGAGTGTAGAAGACAATGTTGATTTTGTTTTCAGTCGTTATTGTAATGCGTGGATAGTGGTAGACAGAATGTCCTATCCCTGTACTGCCCAATCAGTTCTACATTATCCTATCTAATAATAATAACAATTTAAAAAAAAAAAAATTAAATTAGAACTCAATGTTCTAACTGCTTTTTCATTTATTCTTGAACCCACAAATCTCATTTCACAGCCCCATGTGTTTGTTGCGTGACACCAGGGCTGCTTGCATGCAGACAGACATGTCTCTACACCGAAGAACAATAAAACAAAAGCCTGAATTCCCAGCCCACACGACCATACCCACTGTTCATAAACAACAAACTCTGCCTAAAATATTCAACCTTCCCTTTACTTTCCACTGTGGGACATGCACGGCTTTCAGCACACTTTGATGACTAACCATCTCATGACAAACTATCACAGTTTCAATGAGGATCCAATCAAATGTCCTCGGAAGAGAAGGTTTGTTTGCCGAAGAAGCCTGACCCTTTGAAGGCTGTGAGAAAGTCTTAAATTAGCCAAGAATTGAAAAAAATCTCAACTATTTTTCCACATTCTGGTAGAAAAGGCCTATAACATGCCATACTTCTGCACAGATGGCATGGTTATTTACGTAACCACACATGATTTTTGTTTAGATTTCTCTGATGATACTTTTTTTGAGAACTGTTTTTAAAAGATAAAATGGGTAACATACTGGATTTTTTTGGATTGTCATGCATGAAAGCTAAATAGACATTTACCCTCCCTTTTACATAATAAATTAATTAAATCTTTTAAAACTATATGAGTAGTGAACATTCACAGCAGGATGGAAATGGGGGATAATATAATATAATATAATATAATATAATATAATATAATATAATATAATATAATATAATATAATATAATATAATATAATATAATATAATATAATATAATATAATATAATATAATATAATATAATATAATATAATATAATAATACACTAATTAGTGCTGTCAATCAATAAAAAAAAATGTAACTATTAATGTAAAGCAATGTAACTATAAAAAGTAACTATGAATATTTTTTTGTAATTAATCATGATTAAAAACATAAGACTTTTAAATATTTTTATATTGTATTAATTTCACAGTTACTCTCCAAATTTGTGTATAAACAAACTAAAGACAGTATATTTTGCATATTTGTTTAATGGCATCTTTTTTTGGCATCTTTTTTAAAACAATCTTCACATAAACCCATTGTAATAAATGTCTTATTTACCTGTGGCCTTCCTACCTGTCTAACAGGGAGGAAATATACAGAAATTGAATAAAGTTGTCAAACACTTCACAGTCTTCACTGCACAAATGATAAATTAAATATAGATGAATCCTTATTAAAGCTACAATTTTCTCTGTTACCTTTGTTCTTTGATTAACATTAATGACAGACATCACAGCAACTGGTTTATTAGGCTACTGTCACTTTAAGAGCTGCTGCTGCCAAACACGAATGCAAATCTAATTTTTTGAACTCATTAAGTTCATATAAGACGTTATTTAATACTGATGTGAGCTGAAATACCATGCTCTGTCAACATGAATGTATTACTGGGTCCAAAGGTTAGGTTTGTCAGAATTGGGATTCGAACCCACGCCTTCAGGGGAGACTGCGACCTGAAGGCAGCGCCTGACACAATGGCTGAGTGAGCAGTATTTACACTGAATGGCAGCTGATCTGGAAGCTAGTGTTTCACCGCTCACCCCAGCCAAAGCACATGCCTTGTTGGTGCAGTTAGGCAGTGTGTCAGTCTCATAATTTGAAGGTCATGAATGTGAGCCTCACACAGAGCAGGGTGGTGCCTTTTGGGGCACGAGAGCATTTAGACAATAGAGCAGGTTTCTTTATTCCCTTTCACTTTTGTCAACATGAATGTATTACTGGGTCATCTTGCCAGAGGGTTAATGACTCTAGCTTGAGCCCACAGCTAAATGTTATGTTTGTCAGAAGTGGGATTCGAACCCACGCCTCCAGGGGAGACTGCGACCTGAACGCAGCTCCTTAGACGGTTCGGTTATCGTGATACAACAGCTGAGGGCGAGCAGTATTTTTGGAGCTACACCGAATGGCAGCTGATCTGGAAGCTAGTCTTTCACTGCTCACCGCAGCCAAAGCACATGCCTCGTTGGCGCAGTTAGGCAGCGTGTCAGTCTGTCATAATCTGAAGGTCGTGAGTTCTAGCCTCACACAGGGCAAGGTGGTGCCTTTTGGGGCACGAGAGCGTTTAGACGAAAGAGCAGGTTTCTTTATTCCCTTTCGTGTGGTCATGTAAAGATCACATGACGCCAGTCAGTGTTCATATAATGTAATGCTAGCAAAATTATGATGGAAAAGCGGATTCTGCGTTAAATGCGTTAAAATATTTTTAAACTGAAAAAATTAATTGCATGCGTTAATGTTCTAATTTTGACAGCACTAAATTAATATAATAAAAGAATATATAAAATAAAAAGTAAAGAAAAAAAGCATTTGGACAAGTTACATGCTATTTAGATCATAAAAATTTCATTATTCCTATGCATTTATTTCTAGAGTATAGGTTTTCATTTGATTGTTACCTGATGAAATCCCAGGTAGTCAACGATAGTGGATGATGCATAGAAAATAACACCATCAGAGCTCACGACCAGTGCAAATCCAGAGAGAGACTACAAGACACAAAGAAACTGATTATTGTGGGAATGTGTCAATATTTATGACTAAACCTATGACTTAAACTCAGATTTCTGTGACAATTATACAATGTCTGAACTTTAGTGAAGGATGTTTAGAGTAGAATTTAACGGCTAATGCACCTGTAGGAGAAGATCACTTTCTACAACATGGGGCAGAATCTCTTTCGTGTGCTCAGGGATCGAGGCATCACTTCTGTGATTCTCTTTCTCTTGGACTGCTGTGAGGAAAAAGAGCACATAAGACAAAGAACCATTGACATGTCTCAGGGAAAACACATAAACATATGCATAAACATTAATGATATCTAATCATGCGAATCATTTTACAGTGAATTTTTGAAATTCTTTAAACAAAGATTTTTAATAGGAAACCCTTCTGTCTCGAAAACAAAGACAATCACTGCTTCATAAGAACAAATCCCACTGATTATTCTTTTTCATTAAGCATCAGTTCTCAGCTCTCAATCCATTTTGGATGCGCTTTTCCAATTTCACAATTGGTTGAGAATGTTTCCAAAGCAATGTAAAGAGACTGTCCATGAATTTTCTTGGTGATGATTTTTCGCCGGGTCTTTCCAACCATCCCCATTACATGGCTTGGGACTCACACACATGCATTCACAACTACGGAAAATTAAGCATCTCAAATTCAGTTTTTAGATTGTGGGGGAAACCAGAGCAGCCAGAGGAAACCCACGCTGACACAGGGAGCACATGCAAACTCCATACAGAAAGTACACCTGGCTCAGCCAGGAACTGGGGACCTTCTGAAATGATTTGTTCAAAGATTCAGCATCTTTAAACCCTTCCTTTCCATGAGCCTACTGTTCTCTCATTGGTCAGATGGCCCAGTCTGTTGTGATTGGTCTACCGCTTACAGTGATTTTTGGGAAATAATTGTCCATTACCATTTCTGAATTTCAGCTCTGGAGGCTTCCTTAGCACTTGTATACACAAAGTGATAAGAACGGTAATTATGGTTTCGTTTTACCGTATCAATTCGAGCACAAGTGCATCAAAGTGATTTGCTTTCACAACACAGAAAACATATTTTCATGTGGACAACATAAACCAAACTCTTCCAAACTCTTCTCAGCTACAACTACAGTGTTTGATGGCGGGTCAAAGTAGACGTCGTTCGCTGGCAGCCAATGAAGACCTTCACAGGTTCATGCAGGAAGAAAGACTGGAATTACAGATGACTTGTTTCAGGCAGTTCAGAAATGGCTCTTTCTTTGGGGAGACAATAACTCCATTTGTCTTGCGAGTTGATCTTTGAAATTTTACATACCTTTTACATTGACATACAGTTATATTATACACTACATGAAAGGTAATATTAGGGTATACATATATTTATATATAATCTATTTTTAATCTCTATAATAAAAATGTATAATTCAGATTTTGATCTCTATATACATTTACATATATTATATATATCTTCCAAGGGGTTTTTTCCCCTCCTAGGACTTTTTTCCCAGTGCTAGCAAGCTGGGTTTTTCTCCTAGGGGGTTTTTTCCACCCCTGGGAGTCAGCCGACATTGGATTAATGTAGCACCATCTTGTATATGTTAAATATTACCACGCTTGTTTGTACAGTTTATTTTTAACCACTTCCCTTTTTCTGTGCTTCTAATATGTAAAGCTGCTTTGAAACAATTACCAATTGTAAAAGCGCTATATAAATAAATTTGACTTGACTTGACTATAATAGGGTTACTTTAAGAACGAATATAACAAATGGGACAATAGAGGAAGAGGAAACTTAACATCTTCCGTCATGAGTCCTGTATTCCTAAAGCAGTGTAAATCAACAAAGTTGAGGAAGGGGCTGACAGCACGTGTAATGTTTCGAGTTGCTAAACTGTCACTCCATTTATGTCTAACTATCCACCAAACCATATTTTATCATTCAAACACTCCACAAAAACTTACATGAGCTCACTTACATGAGGGAAATCTCCATCATCTCTCTCTAAAGACTCATTCTCCATTCACTCACTTCACATCTGCTGCCAAACAAGCTAAAACCTGCAGGTGAAGGAGCTACTTTTCACAAAATGGCAGAAATGGCTTTTAAAAGCAGCTCATTTCACTGCTGGGTTGTTTTGATGAGGGGACGGAAATAAAAAACAGATCTGCTCTTGACAATTGAGGTTAGATTTACGAGCAGATGTGTGTTTGTGCGCTAGCTATATTACGCAGCAAAGAATGGACTCTCTGTAACTTTTTTCCCCTCTTACTTTTAATTTTGCTCTATGCTCAATGTCTCTCAAAAAGTTCAAGCATAGCACACTTAAGGGGATAGTTCAAAGAAAAAAAAGATATTTCTGTCATTGTATGAATCTTGTTAACTCATGGAGTGACAATAAAAGGCTCATAAATATTAATTAGATAGTACACAAATAACTTGAAACAATCTTTAACTGTTTGCATTGCATCATGTCTATTGTAGAATATTTGCTCATCCCAAAAATCAAATTGAGCTGTAAACAATAATATTGAGTTGATATTTGACAAACTAATTACAAATGGACTGACAACTGGAACAGCCATTCAGCAGTAACACATTAAAAATAACAACAACCCACTCATTACAGCACATGAAGGACAAAAAGTACTATATAAAACTTAGTATGTTTAAACAAAGACATTTTAGCCTAATGTGAATGCAAAAATCAATCCAACTGAATTTAAAAAGTAACTACTACGTACAATGCATATCAGCCCAAACAAGCCTATGTCAGACGAAGGCCTGTTTGGGCTCATACGCTTTGGTGTTTATTAAGCTGTAGCCCTGTCTTAAAATTAAGACTTTTTACCTTTCAAACTATGTGAGTGCCTGGACGTGGATTTTCTTGCTTTAAAACAGGACCCACCTACCATTTTTGCTATTTTGTTCTCCTGGAGCACCCATAGTTTTGTTTGTGAGTACTAGATGCACCCCTCGATGATATTTTCTTTACTACAAAAGTGAATTTAAAGAATCTTGAGATGAATGTTTAAGAAGACATTTTATGAAAAGCACTTCCACACCTTTTGTAATGTTTCTTCATACTAAACCTTTGACACTGACAACCACATCATGAAAGTATTATCAAAAAGTACAATATATCAGGCCCTCACATGCAAAAGACACATGACTTCACTGAAATACATTCATTAAATGCATACTTGAGGTTTATTCTGTTCTAAAACAATGCATTGAAAAGAAAAATCATGCTTCATTTTTCCCTAGCATTTTTCATTCTATACTAGTCTTTTTGTATCCAGATTTTAAAACTTATATATATTATATATATAAAAATATACTAAAGAGGAGAATTCACTCCCCCTTCCCTACGCAATACATATTCATAGATGCAGTGTAAGGAATGTAGTAATGGAGTTGCATACACTTTCACACAAACACCAGGTGAAGAGTGTGTGTGTGAGTGAGTGTGTGAGTGTGTGAGTGTGTGAGTGTGTGAGTGTGTGAGTGTGTGTGTGTGTGTGTGTGTGTGTGTGTGTGCGTGCGTGCGTGCGTGCGTGAGAGTGAGGAAGAGCAGGGAATACAAAAGGAGGAGGGACGGCTTATAGTAGACTCAGTTGTGCATTGCTGGTCTCCTGAGCTCTGATGGGCCGATCATTTTCACTGGCTTCCCTCTGAGGTCAGGCTCTTGTGTACTACAGTCACGCAAACCCTGCTATACTACAGGCTCTTAAAGGGCCAGCGCTCAATTTAAACATGAATGAAAACTCTCTCTCTCCCAGAGTAAGAATTTTTATAATATTTTTGAAAGTCTCTAATGCTCCCCAAGGCAACATTTCTTTGAACAAAATACACTTTTAATTAATTTAATGCATCCCTCCTTGCTGAATTAAAGTATTAATTGCTTTCCAAGAACAACAACAGCTTACTGACCCCAAACATTTGAACAGTAGATTGTGCATCTATCTGTCTGTCTTTCTATACACTTAGAAAAATTGTCTTCCAGTCAATTGGTCACATGACACCAACATAACAGACCACTGCAGAGGCATATGCACTTTGACGGCAGATTATTTCAACATCACTAGCACTAATGACAATAGCTTTCCATCTGAAATTGGGTTAACCTTACTAAAGAGGGGTCAACTTGTGCCTTTTGTGAACTAATGGCTATGGCATGAGAGAACCTGTGTTTGCAAACAGTCTTCGCATGAGATCGTGCATTAGACTGCTGGCAAATGGCGCTGTTTGCACAATTATTCACGACAGTCTTGTTTTACATGACTTTTATTATAAATTCTTTTTATTGAGCATTGCATATTGATTCTAAAATATGCTTTCCAATCCCTAATTTGCATATAATGAATAAAACAACGCACAATGTCTTTTATTTAGTAAATATTTTAAATATCTCTGTCTGTCTCCAAGCTGCATAACAGGCGTGGAAAAACAGTTTAAAATAAAGAGGGGGCTGAATGTGTGCGAGAAGAAAATAAAGGATTTGCAAAAGTACTCGCCATGTCATGCAGACATTATTGCAGCTGTAACGCAACAGAACAAGCTTAACGGCAAACTGCTTTATAACGTATCTGGGTCAGTTTTACCAGTCGTTCGCACGGCACTGTGTGCAGGGGAACCGCTTTCTGGTTGCCAACAAAAATGGATCCTATTAATGTGTTGACAATAAATATCTCTTCAGAAATTGTTTTTATGCTACATTTTGGTGCAAAGTGTGAGCTGTTTGAATGGTCAGGGTGACCGAATACATAATATTAACATTATGAGGGAATTAAACAACATTACATGCATTCTTTATATGCACATACAGCACAACGTAAATAAAGATAAATGATTGATTCAAGGTATAACTAAGAACAGGGAATTCTCATGCAAGGGAGGGGGAAATCCTCAATCCCATGCTAAAACAGATGTTCGGAGACTCGCGCACATGCATGATGCTGGACGCTCGGATCATTTATCAGCTTCTAGCACACATTCTCACATGATGAAAACAAACAGAGGAATGTTTCCAGGACAGAGACGTGAGATGGAATTTTCCTGATCTGCACGCAAGAAGAATTTGCCAAGGAGGATCTGGAGGCTGCCAAACGCCTGCACAACTGTGAATTCTCAGGAAAAATGATACTGGATACTCCGTATGGAAGGGCACCAGAGCCAACATCATTCCCTCATGAACAACAATCAGGCCTGATGCTGTCATCCCTGTGTTCAACTGATGACAAATTTGTCATAATATACTGATAAAAAATATGAAGAAGAAAAAAAAACAAAAAAACAAATGATTTCGCTCCTCTAGAGGTTCTGAATATCACAATGTCTCAAACTGTGCTCAGATTTGCCAAGATATAAAATCTAAAAGTAAGATCTCAAAAATTCAAACATTTCCCATCAAATTGTTCAAAGACTGAATTATGTTTTATACACTACCATTCAAAAGTAAGATTTAATTTTAAAGAAGTCTTAATTCATTTATTCAGTAAGAATGTGACAGTAAAGTGACAGTAAAGACATTTTTAATGGTACAAAAGATGTATTTCAAATATAAATATTACCTTTAATATTACCTTTATTACCTCAAAAAGTTTAATAATGTTAATAAAACATTAAGCAGCACAACCGTTTTCAACATTGATAATAAATGTTTCTTGAGCAGCAAATCAGCATATCAGAATGATTTCTGAAGGATCATGTGACACTGAAGACTGGAGTAATAAATTCAGCTTTGATCACAAGTATAAATTACATTTTAAAATATATTCAATAGAAAAGTTATTTAAATTGTAATGATATTTCACAATAACACTGTTTTACTGTATTTTTTTTTTTTTTTTTAAATCAAATAAATGCAGTCTTGGTAAGCATTAGAGACTTTTTTCAAAAACAGTGAATAAAACTTTTGAACAGCAGTGTACATATCAGTTTTATAGCTCTATATTTAGTCATGCATGTCCATTTTTTGACCCAGAGAAAACAAACAAAAAAAAATAAAATAAATACAAATAAATACAAATTTAAGCTCTCATAAGCTATGAAAGAACAACATAAGCAAAAAAACATTTTTTGGGATTGGATACTTGGAAACCAGAACTTATTTTCTAAATCATCCAAAAAAAGGGGGAAAATATATCATAATTTCATTTTACGTTGTATCATTTAAAACAACTGAGGTGATGAGACACTCACAAATGAAAAGTACAAAAATGTAAACACATTTTACACATTTATTTAATTAACTGAAAAAATGCAAAGAAGATTAAAAAAAAATTTGAAAGAATAAACTGTTTATTCATTGATAAAGCTGTAGATTAAGAACATAGCTTGGTCAATTACTGGAAAAACTAAAAATGTAAAAAGCATTCAATCAGGTGGTTATCAAACATTCATAGCAGCCACTAAAAGTGGATTGTGAATGATCTAAACAGAAGGACCAAAGCTGATCTGCATCTTCCCCCTCTTAGCGCTTCTCTCAGGACGGGGATTTTGCCAGGCTGCAGTCACGCAAACGCTCCCTAGGAGCCAGTGGAGCATTCATTACCCATAACCCCCTTCTTCAACATCCCACACACACACACACTTTCTCTCTCTGTGGATCTCAATTACTCCCTCATGTGAAGTTTGAAGTTGTTATTCACACACTGCAACTAACTTTCAAAGCAGATAAACATTTCCTGAAGGAAACAATAGTTCTTAAAATAGTGTTAAAATTTTAAGCTCAGGCTTTAGATTCTAATTAAATGCGGTTTCATTACACACTGTCTTGTTTTCTGAGAATAAAGACATAATACGGCCTGCCGTCATCCAAGCAGTGTAAAACAGCTATTGATGGTCATATGAATTTATGAAAGACCAATAACAATTCAGTATGTAAATAAATGTAAAAAAAAAAAAAAGAAGAAGAAGATCTACCACAAATGTGTATTCATTTTAAATTTGCATTTTTTTAACAAACCTTATTCTTTTTAAGAAATATAAAGGAATAATTCAACCAGAAATTAAAATTCATGTTTCAAACAAAAAAAAAAATAAATAAAATAAATGTATCATTAGATTTGTAATAACAAAATTTAAATTGTGTGAACTATTCCTTTACAATTATTTAAAAAAGTGTAAAGTTTATAAACAGCACCATATACACAGCACATTTATGGCTGAAATTAAAAATAAAATGTTGAATGGAGGCTGTTTGTTAATAGGTTCATGAATTAGCTGCATTGTATACATCATAAAAAAATCATGCAGTTTGGTAAATCAGCTTGAACGTTAAACCAGTCAAGTGAACTATTAAGCTCACGATGACCATTAGACTCATTATTATAAGGCATTAGTGTAATGCAGCTCTCAATCCTCTTAGGACCCTCTGTGAGCTGGTTCAGAGCGCATGTGTGTCTAATGCAGTGCTGTCAGTGGCTAGAAGTTGCTGGAAATGGAAGCAGTGGTGTGGGCAAAAACACTGCATGTGTGCTATCATTAAACACTTTCCTTTAGGTGTCACTCTTAGTGACTTCACTTTGACAAAAATAAAGGATATAAAACATGAACCAGATCCTATGCTCATGTTAATTAAAAGTTTGAGCAATAATGGTGATATTTGCATTAGCAAGCACTTAATGAGCAACAGTGTTGAGGTAATGCTTTACAAGTAACGCAAGTTAAATAATCAGATTACTTTAAGTAACAAGCAAAGTAATACATTACTTTTAAATTTACAAAAAATATCTGAGTTACTTTTTCAAATAAGTATTGCAAGTTACTTTTTCCCAATTTATTGACTCTCATTCCCCATTTAGCTCCTGTCCCCATGTTGAGAAAAATAATGAGTCAGTGTAGATGCACTGTGTAAACATGATGGTTATTGTAGTTCTAGACTAAATGTGAGCATGCATTTACTCATCTCACTTGTACAAAAAAAGTTTAAGTATTCCTTAAAATGAATAAATGAAAACAGTGAAACACATACTCAGAATATTATACAAACCTGCAATAATTAAAAATATTAAATTACACAAAACACTATGCATTTAATCTCCCTTTATTAACTAATGTATTTACTGCTGACCTTTGTTGATCCAATTCGACCATACTAATAAGCAAAAATGACTTTAGATAAACAAAAAATTTGTGTTTCTTTTTCTTCATGTTTTTATTGCTGAAATAAGAGTGTTGAACTTTCTTCTACTGTGTCCGATACTTCTGCAATCCAGAATGGCAGCGCAGCTGAAAGCAGGGTTGCCAAGTTTGGGCATTTAAAACCTGCCCAAAACTAACCCAATCGCGTCCCGGGTTCCCAGGTAAAAAAAAAAAAAAAAAAAAGAAAAGCATTCCAGGTGGTAAAAAGAAAAAAAAAAAGAAAAATACAGTTCTGGGGATTGAGGCACTTCAACCCGCGGACTAAAAAAAAAAAAAAAAAAAAAAAAAACCCTTCTGCAACATAGAAAACCCAGACTTGTCAACAATGGCTGAATGGTTTGTTTGAGCAGCGCCCTCTACTGTTCAGGCATAAATTTGCATTTAATTGTATGTATGGGCCCAGTGTACAGCGTGCATGACGCGAATTTCGTCATCAGAAGAGTACACGTGTGCTGTATGCGCACCGCCGTACTTTTGTAACCATGCATACTTTTTACGCACAGGTCACACATGTGCATTACATTTTTTTAAAGTAATTAGTTTGTCCACAAGATGGCAACCATGCCCTTGGGGAGTCTATTCACAAGATAGCTGAAGAAAACCTGCATGAACAGAACAGACCAGAACGCATGCAAGTTCCAGTGACAATGGAGACCTAAATAAACGAGAGATTGTGTGAAGAGGTTAGAAAGTACCATCAATTGTACAACTCTAGCATGAAAGAATACAAAGATGTTTACATGGGTTGTAACTTGTGGCGAGAGATTGTTCAAAACTGTGCATGCATCGAAAGTACGCGTACGAGTCAAGTGAAGTATACTTTGCAAGGCTGTGCGTTCGACTATGCGTAAAAAACTAAGTATACCCAGGGCTTAAGGCTTATTAATTTCACTTTTGGCGTGAAAGGGCCTTTACATTTGCCAAAAATAGATTTTTTTTTTTTTTTTATTACTAAAAAACAAACAAGCAAGTCCAAAAGTAATGTAACATTGCTTTCCATAAAAAGTAAATAAGTTACACAATTAGTTCGTTTTTTTGGAAGTAATGTTACAATTTTGTGTTACTCCCAAAAAAACTAACTAATTGTGTAATTTGTGAGATCCGTTTATACCCTCCACATCCCGAGAGGCCTGGAAATATGTTGGAAATATTCACCTGGCAGTGAGACAGTCATGATTTGATTATAATTGTAAGGAACAAGCCCTTAAAAATGGTGTTGGACCAACAAAGGCTTTCACAGGGCTTCCCGCTATGTTTTAAGACTTGTGGTGGAAAATGAAAAGACAATGTGTCTGGACCAAACACGGCCATGGTCATGCACAACCAATACACACAGTTACTCACAAGACAGGCACAGGCTGAGAGGAGAGAAATTAGGAGAATGTAAGGCAAAGTTGAATTCACATACAATATGAAAGGGATAATTCACCCAGAAATTACAATTTCCAAATGTGCATTTCTTCCGTGGAACATGAAGTTAGATATTTTGAAGACTATTGAGGAATTTACTTTTTATACTTATATGGACGAAAAAAAAAAAAGAATTCATTTTTTAAAATATCTCCTTCTGTGTTCCACAAAAGAAAGGGAGTCATAGTGGTTTGGAACAATGAAACATGAAACAATGAGACAATATTGTTGTCTTTCCAACAGACATTGATTGTACCACCCAACTCCACAAGCAGAAAGAACAACAGGAAAGTGTCAGATAAATATGAGGTTCTGCTAGATTCATGTCATAAAATTGTTTTAATCATTAGCAAAATATTAAATAACTATACATTAAATAAATCATTTCTACCTTTAGTTTCACAAAGCAAATTCTTTAACTTGACAGGTTTTTTCCATGTAACAATGAAAACCTTAGCATTAAACGCTTTTTGATGACATTCCAGTTCATATTTAAGTACTGTAACTTCAAACCTGACTAGAAATTCTGATATATTTCTACACTGTCAAGCCCTTGACTATAATTTATGGCTGAAAATGAGAGCAGACCAAAAAACACAAATGGCCTTGAGAAGATGAATTTGTTTAAATGCCAATGTTTGAACATAATGCACACATCAATCTTATTTGAACTGGAAGATCAAGGTTGGCACAAACCGAGATCCGTGACGGTTCAAGTTCTTCAGGGTCGGATCATGAATTATAAATGACTGCATTCATGACAGTGACATTCACTATCTAAAGTAGGGACTGAAATCTATCCAAAATCCCAAATACCAAACCATGTCCAAAGGCACCTGGAAACTCATACGCACAGTGGTCAGTTGTGTAAACTCCTTAAACTGATCATTTACAAGTTAGTCATTAATTTTTTTTTTCAACACTGGCCATAACTTTAAGTCCGTTACATATAAAGGTAGATAGGTAGGAATCCGACTGATTAGCTACTAATTCCTAGTTGGTCAGACAAGTTCTTAAGACTTTGTGGCTATTTATGCAACTGGCCCCAGAACTGCCCTCTCGTGACCTCATAACACCATTTAAATTCAGATTCCACTTATTGAGAACAAATTTGATGAAACATTAACAGAGCTGAGGAGAAAATAAATATTAAAAACTAGTACGTTTACAAGTGATATTATTGATTTAACTGCACCGACACTATCGGATGAGAACAAAATTTTAATTGAATTGAGTTGTATAATGCCACCAACTTTGCAAAATCAACAGTGTTGAAATGAACCAACACTGAACTGACTTGATCTGATTAATGACACTTTTACTTCTGTAGAGCTGCTTTAGAGCTAAAATTTATTTTTTTCCATAATTGATACATTTTACAACATTAACACTTATTTTCCTGTTCATTAATGTGAAGCTTCTTAATCTGTATTTTATAAAACGCCATGTAAACTTTAAATTATGATTAGTTGGCAAACTAGATTTTCGAAAAAGCTTCCCCAACAATAGCATATTGCACATGAAACTGGCACATATCTTTCCTTCCGTTTAAGTTGATAAAGGTCACTTTTTTATTTCTCTCCATTATTTTATGAGTTAAGATGCATTTGAGACATGCAAACCTGCCAGCACACAGCCCAAATAATGCCAGCTCTCCACACCACATCTCAACACTGATCTGTTGGCCATAAAACACTGTCACAACAAACAGCATGTGAGTGCAAGAGGGCAATCTTCCATGAGCGCTCATACATACAGCTGCACATGGACCTGTCCTTATGTAGCACCTCCTGAAATAAATCCCATAACACACACGGCAGGAGAACTGCATTTCTATTTACCAGCACGTTTGGTCAGCATCACCACACAAACTACAATAAGTCTATTTTAACTAACTCCTAAAGTTGTTATTTTGTTTTATAAATAATTTAACATGCAAACTAAAAATATGAGCTAAAAAATTACAATAAAGGAACATGTGGGATGAACATTTCAGAAATGTTTTCCATAAACTTTTGCCAATTATAGTTACACACACACACACACACACACACACACACACACACACACACACACTTAAAATGCAATTGCAACAGAACATACAACTATTATCCAAATACATTAAAATAAATAGTGACCATGCAACAATCTGAAAATTATGTAAAAATGTGCAACGAGACTAAAGAGTCTGAGACAAATCCAATTTTAGCATATGCTTGAGTGAAACAAATCAGGAAGTCAAAATCAGGTCAGTTAACCAATATCAGCTTAAGCTGCATTTATTTTAAAGCATTCTAATAATGTTTGTGGGCCAGCAATGTATGATGTAATGTAGGAATTCACAGTTAGGGAAACTCAGAAGGAAACTTTCCTTCTTACCTTGAAAGAAGCTCTTCACTCGCAGGAAGCTGACGCTGAGTCTCAGCACTGAGAGTTTGTCCAGTTTGGAGATGACCTCTGAACTAAAGGGGAGCAGACTCGCTAACCGGTCCAGCTCTGCATTCAGACGGTCACGGTGACGCTTGGACGGATTCGATTTTTCACCTGCTTTCTCTGGTTTCCTGATGATACAAACTATCATTTAATGTCAAATTTCAAACCTGTGTGGCATCCACAGGACTAAATGGCACAGAAACTCTATGCATTTACTATTTAATAATAATAATAATAATAATAATAATAATAATAATAATAATAACAACAACAACAACAACAATTTTTTATTGTTAATAGTGACTTTCTTGTAGTTTTTATTTGCATTGACACTTTGTCAATAAGTCACATAAAGAGCCTTGAAATGAACAAAACAATAAACAATTATTATTATTATTATTATTACCACCACTACTATTATAACTACTACTAATAAAAATAATTTACACATCTTCAGTGACACCTTTTTCTTGATTTTGTTATTTGTATTGGTTTGTCAATTAAAATAATAATAATAATAATGTTAAGAAAGAGCCTTGAAACAAACAAGAAATGACATTAAATTCTAACTGTTAACTAATTGCTTTTTAGCATGCATATTACTAGGATATTGGCTGTTTATTATTACTTTTAAAGCACATTAATGCCTTATTCTGCATAACCATATTCCACATAATTTAATCTTACAATACCAAACATATAATCCAAACAACTACATTACTATTAATAAGCAGTAATTAGGAGTTTATTGAGGCAAAAGTCTTAGTTAATAGTTAGTTAGCAGAGAGATTTGGACCCTAATCTAAAGTGTGACCACAATTTTACTACTAATGATAATTTAAATATTATAATCAGGTGACATCTTTTTCTCTTATTGCTTTCGTTATTTATACTGATGATGTGTCATTACAGTAAATTGATAAATACTCAACTGTTTCTGAACAGGTTTTCTCCTTTTCCTTCCAGCATACAGACAGTCTCCAGGTGGAATCATTGTCCAAATATCTCAACACTGAAAACGAGCCTTTTTACTTTCTGGAAAACCGCTTTAAACATGTGGAAAACCATAGGGAACAGAATAAGGAGGCGTGGAAGTGTAAACAAACTGAGAGACACAATAAAAGCTTTTTTACAATATCACCTCACAGTCCTACTCCAAATACGAACATATGAAGAGAAAACTCACCAAAATCCACATACAGCCGAAGATGGAATTGAATTAGACTATTTGAAACGAAGACAAATCATCCTGAATGGCAATAAGATGGAATAACCTCTTGACATGAGGGCGACATCACGCGAGGGCTGATGTTTTATAGCCGCTCTTGCCGCGCGTGATTCAGGTGGCGGATCTCCGCACGCGCATCCTCACGCGAGCATTAATGCACGCACAGCGTTTACACTGTAAGCGACGCGAACAAAATAAAAACTAAACTCGTTCTGTTAAACTGGGCACGCGAATCTGTACAGCAAAGTCATCACTGTAGACAGAGAAACGCATTTAATCTTATTGGATGTATAATTTTGTATTAAAAGTTTTGAAAAGTGTGTTGTTGAACATTATTTTAAAACAAGAACAAAATATAAACATGAATATATTTTTTAAAAAACGACATTATATATATATATATATATATATATATATATATATATATATATATATATATGTATAACTAAACATTCTTTATGACTCTCTTGTATTATTTATGTATAACTAATTTTAAAATGCATGGAGAGAATGAAGTGCGTTTGAGTGTCTGTGCACATTTAAGGGTTCTGCATTCACACAATGTACAATTTTGTAAACTCAAGCTTGAATTTAGTTATTTTAATAAAGGAAACCAACAAAATATGTGCCAGTGAACCATTTTAGCTGACTGGTGACGAATAAAATGGGTCAGCAATTAAACTTTGTAACTAAACATTTTAGCAGCATTTTGGTAGACTTTAAAATTTCTCAGCATTGTTTTCTTACAAAGGTCAAGATTTCACCTATGATGCCTTCATAGATTGTATATAAATAATATGAACAAATACAATGAATAAAAAGTTACAACTAGCATATCAGAGAACTCCCCATAAACTTATGTTTTTGTATAACTAACAATTTTTTCAAAGGGTTTACAGATCACCCAGATTATGCTACATTAAGACAAAGCCTTGGAAATTAGAAAAGAGACTTCAACTGAAATTAAATGCTTATTTAGGTGACAAGAATGATCAATTTTATCTTCCCTACCAAATCACTGTATGTGTCTTTTGATTTAAAAAGTAATAAAAGTGTATAGTCCAACTTAAATGCTTTTACCCCTGACCATTGTTTAACCTATACTCTTTTTCTATTGCTTATTATTATGTTTAATGCACTTGCAATAATTAAAAGATACTGAGAACCACTGAGAATATCCTGCCACCTAGTGTTCAAAAAACAAAAGGTACATAAATGCAAAATATAAATCTATTTATTTTTCTTATTCACTTCATCAAAAATGTCCCATGTTACATTAGTCATGATTAAAGATTATACAAGTACCAAATCAATAAGGAAAAATAATCAAGGTTGGTAAAGCCAGCTTGACTAGTCTTCCAGTATATAGTTGGGATTCACCACCAAGAACGGATCCTCCTCCAGGACAGGCTCGTCTCCATCCTCACTGATCTTTTTCAGCCCTGTTTTAGTCAGCTCTATGATGATATGATCCTTAAAAGAAAGAGGCATTTTACACTTCTTCAGTTCAAGTAAACAACGCCTTGTCAAGCTGAAGACTAATAAAACAGTAATAATGAGTAATAATGCATACTGACATAATGGATGAGTCTGTACAGCACTCTTTCAATGAGGTTCTTCTTAGCGACGAGTTCAGCTTCTGAATCAATTTCACTCTCCATTTCTTTCAGGTACCAGTTAATGAGTTCACTTTTCTTCAGAGAGGACTCCTCATCCACTAAAAACACAAATCTCCGTCATATCAATGACACATTCAGATATATAACAGATTAGACATGCTTATTTCATCCTTCAGTTTATGCTCACTTTCAATACATCTACACAGTCTGGTGTCTTCAATGCTTTGAGATGAATCCAAATTAATTAATCCAAAATGAGTGCTAAATGAGAAAGTTGGTTGTTCTGTCACTTTTTTGCATTGCACAGTAGAATTGCACAGTAATTCATGGTTTAAATAGCAGTTAATGTTAATAATAATAATAATAATAATAATAATAATAATAATAAATAATAAGTAATGACATCAGAGAAATAAACAGTTTAATAATCAGTGACTGTTGCACATCAAACAACTACTAAGTCGCAATGGGAAAATAAAATGAACACTGTCTGAGATATTATTGTAATGGAAAAAAAATCAGGACTTGCGTTGTTCCATCTTTTGCATGTGCAGCACCAGCAGGTTGGAGACTCTCTTGTATTCTGCAAATGACATTCTGATAGCAGGTTTGGTTATCGCTGGCTTCTCCTGCTTTTCTGGCTCATCAGTGTCCATGGCCTCCACCGGATGACCGTTCACGTCACCTCCATTTTGACCTTCTGTCTCTTTACCAAACAGCTCATTTTGATCTGTGGAAGCACAAGTGAAATCAGTCATTTCATTCAAGTTCCTTCTACACCGCATGACCTCTGCTGTTAGATTTTATTGATGACATTGCTGAACATGAAGAAATAACAGGTAATGACTGTTAAATGGAT
This sequence comes from Chanodichthys erythropterus, assembly GCF_024489055.1. NCBI lineage: Eukaryota > Metazoa > Chordata > Actinopteri > Cypriniformes > Xenocyprididae > Chanodichthys > Chanodichthys erythropterus. The sequence continues at coordinate 9,681,552 of NC_090236.1, forward strand.
GGAAGTGATACATTCATAAAAAAAATAGAGTGGAAAAAAGTATTTAACAGCAAGTGGCATTTGCAAACAAACAGTTTTTTTTTACTGTTAAGAGTAGAGAGTCATTATACTGGAGATATTTGACAAATGGTCCTATATCACAAAAAGGAAATTAATAGCATAAAAGATAGTCATCTCACCATTCACATTGTTGTCATCCTGCTCCTGGTCAAAATTGATGTCGGGTGAGTCGACACGAATGATGGACTTATTCAGGAGTCTAAACGCTTCCTTCACATGTTTGGGTTGAACCTTTCCAAAGGAAGAGAACATATTTCAAACTCTACATAAGTGGCGTCTGATGCATATTGATATATGAAGAATCATTTTATGGGACAAGCACTGACAAGTCTAGTCAAGTTTATTTATATAGCACTCTATAAAATACAGATTTCAAAGCAGATTTACAGTGATAAAAAAAGAAACTTCAGTGATGCAAATTAATAAATTCTGCTGTAAAGCAGTTCTATAAAGACAATATTAAACAGTCATTATTCAGTTAAAATCAGTTTAGTGTTGATTAAGTTCAGTTCAATAACTGTAAATTTAATCAATTATGGAATGAATTCAACTATAAATCAGCTGTGGAGAAAACAGTGATATCATCCACTGTTTTTACAAAAGGTTGAAATGTGGCTTTTAAAAGAAAGATTGGAATCAAAGAGCACATGCAGGCTCCTAACTGATGATGAAGACTTGACAGAGCAGCCATCAAGTGTTAAAAAATGTTTTTTTGTTTTCAAAATTTTAGTAGTAGGAAAGTTTTTATATAGACTATGCATCCTGTTAGAAACTGGAGGTGAACATCATCAGTATCTCAGTGAAAACTAGCACCATGTTTTGTAATGAGATCTCCCCAAGGGTAGTATGTACAGGGTGAAAAGCAATGGTGCATTACTCCACACTGAACTTGTGATTGATATGACATCTCTTCATTTACTGCTATAAATTGATATAATTGAACCATGCCAATGTGATTCCACTAATGCAAACATAACTTTTGAGCCTATTCAAAATAATGTTGTGATAATATCAAACGCAGCACCATTAGTCCAGTAACACTAAAAGTAATTTGAGACTCTAATGAGAGCAATCTCAGTACTATGATACGGTCTAAATCCTGACAGACCTCGTCTGAGCAGTAGAGTCTGGCCATGGCCTCAGACAGACGCAGCATGCTCTCCAGCTGCCTCACTGTGATTCGCCAGGCTGATTTGGTGGTTCCTCCTCCATCCCGCTGCCGCAGACGCTTGTACTGGTCCACCACGAACTCCTGAGCCTCTGAGGTTATCTACAGATGCAGGGTTATGAGGGGAACTATCATTTACTCAAACATTAAATATAAATAATACAATTAAAAAGGAACAGTTTAACCAAAAATAGTCATTTTAATGTAATTCCAAACTCATGACTTTCTTCAGATTGTCTAGCTATTTGAGATCTACAGCGGAGGACTAGATTTCACTGAATGGAAACCTGAATAAACTATAGTGTCTTGCCTTTGGTTGAAACTGGCGGGCGAACAGTATGTATCTCTGGATTTCATCAGTACTGTAAACTCTTTCTACAGACTCAACGTTCCTGGCATGAAGATCTACAATCCGACGGGCGATGGCGTAGTCTGTAACCTGGTAGAAAAAAAATAAAAAATAAATAAATAAGTCATTTTTGAAGTGCTTTACACATGTACAGTACTGTACAAAAATTTCGGGTCGATAAGATTTTTTTTTTTAATGTTTGCAAAAGAAGTCTCTTATGCTCAACAAGGCTGCATTTATTTGATCAAAAATACAGTAAATATTGTGGCAATATTGAAAAATAAAACTAAAATAGCTTTTCTTTTTGAATACAATTTAAAATATAATTTATTCCTGTGATCAAAGCTGAATTTTCAGCATCATTACTCCAGACTTCAGTGTCACATGATCCTTCAGAAATCATTCTAATATGATCATTTGTTGCTCAAGAAACATTTCTCATTCTTATATAATCAATTGTGCTGCTTAATATTTTTGTGGAAACAATGATACTTTTCTTCATGATTCTTTGACGAAAAGAACAGCATTTATTTGAAATAGAAATCTTTCAATAAAAGTATAGATTTAATATTATATATATATATATATATATATATATATATATATATATATATATATATATATATATATATATATATATATATATATATATATATATATATATATATATATATATATATATATAACAACATCTAACATATTTCATCTGACCTCATTGCATTCATCCACCAGTATGAAGAAAAGATCAAATCTGGACATGATAGGTGCTGACATGTTGACATTCTGTTTTAGAGACTTGGCACGGTTATATCTGCCATCTATGGGGTTGGCAGCAGCCAGGATGGATGTGCGAGCATTCAGAGTGGCCTTGAACACACATAAAGGGTTAGATAAGGTGGATTACAGATTAAACAGACAATGCTTTTTGACAATAGACATGCCCGACAGAGGAACGCATACCTTAACGCCCGCCTTTGTGATGGAGATGGTCTGCTGCTCCATGGCTTCATGGATGGCCACCTGGTCCTTAAGGTCCATCTTATCAAATTCATCAATACAACAAACCCCCTATAAACAAGACATTAAATAGTATTAGATTTTCTGAAGACAAATATGATTGCTAGCTTTTTCTGGGAGGTTGTCTGATCATTGTTACAGAGTGCTGCAGGGATGATGCATTTTTGAAGGCCAAAATCTAGAAATGAATCAGCATTTTATAACTTCAGGTTCAATCATCCTGAAGCCAAATGCCTGAAATAAAGTCTGTGCTGAATAAAAGCTCAAGATATTTTCACAGATTTTATACTATGATATAAAATACATCAGTAATACACTCCTGAATATTTTTTTAAACTATAACTTCTTGAAAAAAGTGGTTAAAGTTTTAGCCACAAGTTGGCTAAAAGGGACTACAGAGGTTGTTGGGGACATTAAACGTCTCATTAAACTACTCAAAGTATCAGGAATAATGCTTTTTAAATAAAGACTGAAAGAGTTTTGGAAGCTTAATGGTGGTGACACTGAAGTCATGTGACCATAGTGTCATTTGTATATAGCCTACGTTGTGAAATTTGTGATAATTTGTGAAGATTATCATAATGAACATGTAAGAATCATTTTTTGTTGGTCACAGAGCTCATTTTCTGCAATAATCCAAAAGCCAAATGGAAAAATCCTATTGGATTTTTGTTGAGTGAACCAGGGTTATGCTAATTTCTGTGTTGGCCAACAAAAATATGTCATCACTGCAGCGCTCTATTCTGCTAAGATGTTAGAGGTGGTTGCTTACTGGTCAAACCAGCCATCCTCCAAGTATAAACAATAGGAATTAATTTAAAATGGGCAAATATACATTATCAGCCAACATGAGGGCTCCTGCTTCAATGACAAACTCATGCGACTCCTCGTCTTTGACCACAGCAGCAGTCAGACCAGCGGCACTGCTGGCTTTACCACTGGTGTACACTGCTCTGGGGGCAAAGTCCTCCACATGCCTGAGGGAAAAAACACAAATACATCCCCATCCAGCCATTAGACACGCCAATGATCTATATTTTAGGTTGAAACGGTCAGAGAAAGTGTTTCTCACACATCATATTTACTTGAGGAACTGGCTCTTAGATGTACTCGGGTCTCCAACTATACACACGTTGATGTCGCCACGTAAAGACGTCCCCTCCATGGTCGTCTTGGCAACACCACCAAATAACATCAGCAGAATCCCACGTTTAATTTCATCATTACCTGAAAAACAAAGCCAAAAGTGATTAAGAAAGCCATCTAGCAGATGGCAGTTCAACACAAAAACACATGGAAAGTAGAGATAACTCTGAAAATGAAGTAGAAGTGAGCAAGGAAATCAATTTAACTTGATACTAAGTGCCTCAACCTCTTAATACTCCCATTCACCTTATTTTGAACTTAAGAGTAGGTATGGCCATTTGTAACCATCATCCACTTACAGTTATTTTAGCTGTACAAAAATCTGTTACACTGCTTGATAATGCAAACTGGTATTTGTCATCATACTTTAATTTATAATGTAATCATGAACTCTGGTTTGTAGCTCAACCGGTTTTAGTGTTCACTGCACTTTATTTACCTATAGTCGCCAATGAATCAGAAGTCTCGCACTCACAGAAAATGTGAATATGGTGAAAACCTATGGTGAATACAAAACCTATAACCACTGAACAACACTGATCAATGACTGAAATGACTGGCAAGCACCATGAATGGTTGGGAAGAGACTTGTGCAGAGGTTGTGGTAGAGATTCTTGTCTTGGCTCATCTCAAACACTTTCTCCCATTCCTGCACAGTCATCTGGTTCTTCACGCTCTCAGCCGTCTGATCCTCCTGACGAAGCTCCTTCCCTCCAAACTAAAAACATTGCAATAAACATGGAATCTCTCACAAAACTGACAAGTGATATACAGTAGCTGGAAGGTTTAAAGAAAACAACAAAAATATTAATATGGCTGCCAAAGTTAAAGAAATGCGAGAATAAATTTGTGGTTTTAATTTAGCTAAAACCTAAATCAGAAAATAAAGTCTGAGTAAATAATTTTGGATAACTGGGTAACAGAACATTACGGAAGAGGATTAGGGCCAAGCAATAATAAAAAAATAAAACTCGAGATTAAAGTTGTTAAATTTCGAGAAAAAAGTCGAGATAAAATGTTGAGAATAAACATTCAATTATGAGAAAAAAGTCGTTAAATTACGAATTTGTTCTCATAATTTAAAGACTTTTTTCTCGTAATTTAATGACTTTATTCTCAACATTTTATCTCAACTTTTTTTTTGAAATTTAACTACATTTTTCTCAATTTAACGAATTTGTTCTCGTAATTTAAAGACTTTTTTCTCGTAATTTAATGACTTTAATCTTGAGATGGTTTTATTTTTGTATTATTGCTTGGCCCTAATCCTCTTATGTAGAACATCGTCGTGTTATCAGGTGAAAAATTATACCAGTCCTAGTAAAAGGTCTTCAGTAATGAGTCGCCTCTTAATATTTTTGCCAAATTTTACATATTGCTACTTTAGCATACTTTTTGGCAACAGTAAAGTGTGTCCACGCTCCTTATCAAAGTTATGTGCAACAAATAGACACTGTTTCTATCACTGCATTTTGGAAAATCTATTTTATTAGCTATTTTTACTGAACATTTTCAGTTGTTGAAATTGTGCATCACTATACAGTGAGGAAAATAAGTATTTGAACACCCTGTTATGTTGCAAGTTCTCCATGGAGGGGTCTGAAATTGTCATCGTAGGTGCATGTCCACTGTGAGAGACATAATAAAAATAAAAAAAAACCCAGAAATCACAATGTATGATTTTTTAACTATTTATTTATATGATACAACTGCAAATAAGTATTTGAACACCTGTCTATCAGCTAGAATTCTGACCCTCAAAGACCTGTTAGTCTGCCTTTAAAATGTCCACCTCCACTCCATTTATTATCCTAAATTAGATGCACCTGTTTGAAGTCGTTATCTGCATAAAAACACCTGTCCATCCCATACAATCAGTAAGAATCCAACTACTAACATGGCCAAGACCAAAGAGCTGTCCAAAGACACTAGAGACAAAATTGTACACCTCCACAAGGCTGGAAAGGGCTACGGGAAAATTGCCAAGCAGCTTGGTGAAAAAAGGTCCACTGTTGGAGCAATCATTAGAAAATGGAAGAAGCTAAACATGACTGTCAATCTCCCTCGGACTGAGGCTCCATGTAAGATTCCACCTCGTGGGGTCTCAATGATCCTAAGAAAGGTGAGAAATCAGCCCAGAACTACATGGGAGGAGCTGGTCAATGACCTGAAAAGAGCTGGGACCACCGTTTCCAAGGTTACTGTTGGTAATACACGAAGACGTCATGGTTTGAAATCATGCATGGCACGGAAGGTTCCCCTGCTTAAACCAGCGCATTTGGATGATCCAAAGGAGTCATGGGAGAAAGTCATGTGGTCAGATGAGACCAAAATAGAACCTTTTGGTCATAATTCCACTAAACGTGTTTGGAGGAAGAATGATGAGTACCATCCCAAGAACACCAGCCCTACTGTGAAGCATGGGGGTGGTAGCATCATGCTTTGGGGGTGTTTTTCTGCACATGGGACAGGGCGACTGCACTGCATTAAGAAGAGGATGACTGGGGCCATGTATTGCGAGATTTTGGGGAATAACCTCCTTCCCTCAGTTAGAGCATTGAAGATGGGTCGAGGCTGGGTCTTCCAACATAACAATGATCCGAAGCACACAGCCAGGATAACCAAGGAGTGGCTCTGTAAGAAGCATATCAAGGTCCTGGCATGGCCTAGCCAGTCTCCAGACCTAAACCCAATAGAGAATCTTTGGAGGGAGCTCAAACTCCGTGTTTCTCAGCGACAGGCCAGAAATCTGACTGATCTAGAGAAGATCTGTGTGGAGGAGTGGGCCAAAAATCCCTCCTGCAGTGTGTGCAAACCTGGTGAAAAACTACAGGAAACGTTTGACCTCTGTAATTGCAAACAAAGGCTACTTTACCAAATATTAACATTGATTTTCTCAGGTGTTCAAATACTTATTTGCAGCTGTATCATACAAATAAATAGTTTAAAAATCATACATTGTGATTTCTGGATTTTTTTTTTTAGATTATGTCTCTCACAGTGGACATGCACCTACGATGACAACTTCAGACCCCTCCATGATTTCTAAGTGGGAGAACTTGCAAAATAGCAGGGTGTTCAAATACTCATTTTCCTCACTGTATAATGACCTTTAATTAATGACATTAGGGCTGTAGCAGGTGGACTGCTGTGGACTAATGAATTACATTTTTCTTTATTTTTACTTAATTTACTAGAAGCCCTTGACTTTGAAATGAAAAAAAAAAAAAATTGAATTTAAGCTAAATGTGGGATTTATAATGTTAATGACCCCCTCAAAATTCAGAATTCATGTTTTTTTTTAAATCAGTTGGTAGCAAATGTTTTGTGAAGACAATATACACTATGAGCCAAAACATTATGACTAGTTACAGGTGAAGAGAATATTGTTGATCATTTCCTAACAAGGCCACATATTACGGTCTGGGTAGATTAGATGGTAAGCAGACAACTGACTCTTATAATCAACATGTTGGATACAGGAGAAATGGGCAGGAATAAATAACTGGGCGACTTTGACAAGGGCTAGATTGTTATGGCAAGGCGACTGGTTCAGAGAATCTCTGAAAGGCCAAGGCTTGTGTATTGCTCCCAGTCAGCAGTGGTGAATTTACCACCAGTGGTCCGAGGAGGGACAAACCACAAACCGGTGACAGGGTGTTGGGCACCCAAGGGTCATCGAAGGCAAATCCTGTCTGGCCCAAGCCAACAGAAGGTCTATTGTGGCACAAGTCACACAAAATTTTAATGATGGTTATGGGAAGAATGAGTTACAACACACAATTCAGTGTGATGCTCTGGGCAATGTTCTGCTGGAATGGGAAACCCTGGGTCCAGCAATTCATGCACATGCAAATTTCACACGTGCCACATTCAGGTACACCCCTTCATGACAATGGTGTTCCCTGGTGGAAGTGGCCTCTTTCAGCAGGATAATGCACCCTGTCACACTGCACACATGGTTTGAGGAACATGATGAAGAGTTTGAGGTGTTGCCCTGACCTCCAAATTCCCCAGATCTCAAGCCAACTGAGCATCTGTGAGATGCTGGACCAGCATGTTCAATCCACAGCATCTCCACCTCACAATCTACAGGACTTGAAGGATCTGCTGCTAACGTCTTTGTGCCAGATACCACAGGACCCATTCATATTAGGCAGGTGGTCATAATGTTTTGGTTCATCGATGTATACAAAGGAATGCATATCTGCTACAATTTGTGCAGTGATAAACGGCTCTTACCCGTGGATTTGTTGGGGCCACATGGTTAGCCAGGAAGGCCAGTCTGTAGGAGAGTTCTCTGACTCCCAAAGCCTTCAGCCCCTGAATGCCATCAGCCTCAAAGCCCTCCTTCCCCGTCACCCTGCTGCTGGTTTCTGCTCGCGTTCCTAGAAAGATGAGAAGAAATATTCCAATATGACTGAAAATAATAAACAAATGTACATGTGGGCAAATGGCTTCCCTTTGTTTTGTTTTTTCATTTTTTCATACAGTAAAGACAAACCAATCAATTTTAGACATACTCTATACATTTTATAAAATCTGTATTGCAATAATAGAAAAATAGAACAGAACCAGCAAGTGCCATGGCAGACACATCAGGCACAACAATCAGTGTGCCGGTGAAGTCACAGCGATCTCCTGCTTGTGCGGTTTCCACGGCCTCCGCCCTCAGAATCACCTCCACACTGCGGGGAATGGAGCCTCTCGGCAGCTCTGCCTGCGTCTCCTGGATGCGCACCTGAAGAAGTCAAACAGGTTCAGGACAAACTTCCCATATATCAAGGGTAGCACACCAGCCCATTTAGAACAAATAGATAATCAATGAAGATTATAATGTACCATTCAGTATTTACACTGACAAATTATACATAAATTTACAGGTGAAAAGGCTAACGAGGACTTGCAAATATGGCATATGAGAATGTCTAGAAAATTAAACTTAACCATTTAACTCCTTCCCACCAGCGTTTTTGAAAAAAAAAAAAAAAGTTGCCAGCTCCAGAATTTTTGATCATTTTTTCACAAAATCTTCATAGCCCCCAGAATATTTTGTTGTATGAATATCTAAACATGCAATATATCAGAATGACAGACACTCTGCTTTTAAAAAGGCAGGGGAAAGAGTTAATACAACTATTCAGAATTTGCACAAGCACAAATGTGCATATAGCATTTAAATTTGTATTTAAAAGTGATATTGACTTTTTTGTGATCAGCAACTCAGTTGTATACATTTTTTTTAGATTTTCTAAAAGTTGATTAACAAAATATTTAAACTATTTAAAAAAAAAAAATCACCATGAAATCAAAATGGACATTCTTGGTTTTTTTTTATAAATGATTTATCTGTGCACTTTTTTTTTTTTTTTAATAAATCATGCACCCTCATAATTTAGCAAAATAACTTCATGCATGCAAATATGCTTGGTCCCACTTTATATTAAGTGGCCTTAACTACTATGTAGTTACACTTAAATTAATCATTTGATACAATGCACTTATTGTGTACATACATGTTTTTACATTTTACTTATATTTTAAAAACACCTGCATGTAATTACAGCTGTAATTAATTTCTGCAAGTACATTTATTATACACTGTTGATCCATCCCTTACACCTTACCCCTACCCTTAAACCTACCCATACCACCAAACCTGTCCCTAACCTTACCCGTATCCACTTCAATAGCAGAAAAAGTGTTTTGCAATTCAATATGAACCCAATAAGTACATTGTACTTATTTTATTTTTTGATTTAAGTACATAGTAGTTAAGGCCACTTAATATAAAGTGGGACCATATGCTTTGTTTCCTGTAAAATAAAAAACAATATCAGCAGCATCACTTAAGAAAAATGTAAAATTGAGACTTATAAAACATGGCATTCTGCTGGATTTGCTTCAAAGAAAACAGCCATTAAAAACTGCTAACTTAAGCTTTATAATTAACTAAAAGTTCTCATTCTTTTATGTTGGTTGTTTGCTGAAAGTTTAGAAGCTGCAACTGCAAAATTGTAAAAGTTGTATATTCTTACTTTCTGGAAGTCAACAAAGCGTGACTTGTTTGTGTCGAGCATGAAGCGGCGGCGGTTGGCACACACAGGGTTCTTGCAGATAGTCGGCTGTGTGTATTTGAACTGCTGCTCCACATCTTTGATGACAGACTGACAGTCCAGACAGAGAAAGGTGCCGCTGACCAGCTCTGGATGCACGGGGTGGGTTCGCACCACCTGACCACTGATGCGTAACAGAGTGCCGATGCGGGCGGTGGAGAGCTCACGGATCCTGGAAGGAAAACAGAGCAAGTGATGTTACTCATGTCACATGCAAAGAAGTAAGCCAATCATAACAGAAGCGATTTACAGAACATACAGATGTATATTTTGCTATATTACTGTAAGGGTCAAAAATTTAAGAGGGTGTAAAATTTAATTGAAATAAAAAAGATGCAAATGATAGAAATATATGGAACTAAGCATGACATTTATTTAAAAGTTCAAATCCGACAAAAGAGAAATACTTACTTTTGCCTAGATGGAAATTCTGAAAAAGCCACATAAAACTCTTTGGATGGTGGAATATTTCCATGATCTCGGGCAAAGTGGCGAACTGCTCTGCAGAGAAACGGGTAAACCCTGAAAAAACACATTAAGACAGATAATGTGAACGTAATATAAAATGCTGTAAAATTATGACTTATTCATTCAACAAATTACCATTCTCTGTAACACAGAAAAGTTTTTATATATTTGATTTAAATAAACATGGGCAAACATTTGCAGATATTCCCAACCAACCAAAGAAATTTTAAATATATGAAATTAAGAATGGATAAGGCAGTCTGCACTCAAAAAGTACCATCATGTACTACCATGATTATACCATGGTATGAGACAATAAGTGCTTATATATGGTAATATCTGACATCACTGTCACATGGTACTGCCACATTATTTTTTGTATAGGGTTAAAGTTCTAAATAATTGAATGCATGTATTTTTGCATAGGCCTATCTAATGAATGTCTAATTTGCATATCAATGGTTTTTGTGGATAAATAATATTGTAATAAGACAGCTGTTGTTGCTGTTCACCTGTAATATTCCTCCTGAATGGTGGTGGCGAGCTGCTGGTTGTAGTGCTCGATGTTACTGAAGCTCACGGTCAGCGTGTTTCTCTCAGGTCTGATCAGCTCTTGCGCGTCAGACAGGTACAAAGCATCGCCGTTTTTATCCTGAAACCTGATCAATCAGACATATTTTATAAGTTAAGTTCATTTAGCTCTTCATATAAAAGTACTGCAACCAACTGCACTCACTCTTCCAAGAACTCCAGAAATAACTTCTGACACTTCTCGGACAGCTCATCGCGCACTTGCACGCCCGCGGGCGCAGCTTCAGGTCCGGGCTCCATCAGGCACGCGCTCAGCTGACACACACCTGTACCAGGTAATGAGCCGCCCAATCATATACATGCGCCATGACGTCGACTAAACGACGTGCCATGCATGGATATTCATAGCGAATATCCTCTGTAGTACAGACATCTGTCCTCCTACAGGGGGCGTTAGTCGGTTTCAGAATACATTAGCCTAAATATGCATCGACGTCACTTTCCCGCCAAAACGCGCTCCCTCAGCTGGACTGAGTGGCAAAAGAACCTGCTACGACTGGATTTAATAGAAGATAAAGCGAGGAAAACTAACGAATTAAAATAAAGGTTGGGCTCGAAAGTGTTCCTTACAACTTGTCAAATAAACCTAATCCATGGATATTGACATGCAGCCAGGAATCGTGTTTCCTGACATTTCATTTTATGTGCCTGATTTCAACGCCGGGGAAATACAGTAAATCTGCCTGTGAATATTTTACAATATACTATAGGTAGGTTTAAATCCTCGTAATATACATCGTCATATTGTCCAGCCCTAAAACATAGTAGATAGTTTTTGTCAGTGTTTATTTAAAAACACCCAGTTATGCAGAATATAAGATGGAAAATATTTAATTGATGAGTTATCAACATAATATATAACAATACAATATGATTTTACCTCAAAATCTAACAATTTGACACAAAATGATAACTGCAAATCCATGTTTCTCTGCCTGGAGTCCAGCTGTTTCTGAATTGCAGTGATCCATTTGCTTCTTTTTCTGTTGCTTCCTGCAGTAGTGTTTAAATATATACCTCAGGTTTTGTGTCAAAGCTATTTGTACAGTCAATCACAAAGCTCTTTCCCGTTGTTTAAAATGTTTTGTGTGTTTTTCGCGGCATTCACGCTGAAAACCAATGCTGCCGCTCAGTCTTTTGCCACTCGTGACCGCAGTTGTAACGGTCGACGGTGACGTCACGCGCATACCCTCTATAGGCCTACTTATCTGTAACTTCCATAACTTTTACTTTACTTTTTTTCTCTACGAAGCTTCATAAAAACATTTCGTTCGTCATTTTTAACAGAAGAAATCAAAAAAACGTCCAATTCGTGAAGAATCGTTAGTTTACACATTTCACTGAACGATTTATTTGCGAACGAGTTAACTCACTGATTCGTCAGAGCGAGTCTCCAGTTAACTCAATTAATTGGTAGGATAAAGTTTAAGAATATATAATAGTGCATTTTACCCATTTTTCTAACTTCTGTGACTCTTTTTTTGCTCCCCTTAAAAAAAAAAAATTATTTGCCAGCAAACGTGCTGCTGAAAGACAAATGAGTTGAAGCTTAAGGAATCATTTAAACAGGTTTAAACATGATTCACTAAAAATTTCTGACTCAAAAAATGATTCGTTGACGTATTGCTATTTTGCTGTTCCATTCCAATGTTTTGTTGTGATAATTTCATAAGGTTTGTCAGGTAAACTATTATCGAACATAAAACGTAGCTACAACACCAAATTTACTGTATCCCACCATTTCTAAAGTATATTAAAAGCATACATTAACATCATAATTTTGGCAATATATTTAGTTCATATTAAATACATTGTAGTAAAAATATATTTTCAGTTAACTAAGAGAAAAAAAACATTTGGCTCATCTTCATTGGTATTCTTCTCAAAACATTAAATGCATTATATATACTGTGCTTCTTTTTTTTTTTTTTTAAGCTTGAAATAACATTAAACTGTAGCCACTGCAATCAAAAATGACAACCCTCATTCAATATTAATAGAAATATAACATGTGGTTTGATGTTGAAGATCAACATTTAACACCTACTTTAGTTTCAGGCCATAAGGAAAGGAAAATGAAACATCCATAATTTATGAATAATCAGAACATTGTCTTATTTGCTTCACGCAGTGATTCCACAGCATCAGAAATACATACAGAAACTTTTAATTCTTTTATTTAACACACATTTAAAAAAGTGAACCACACTATACAAATGGTTTTTCAGGTAGCAGGTAACAATGCAGAGTACACGTCTACAAACCTGTCCAACTCGTTCCTCCTCGGGATGTGCAGCTAAAATTGCACCTTTTTCCTAAATGATTTCCTTTCTTCTCTTAAAACATTTCTGAAGCCCCTATTTGCTAAGATTTCACTGTATCTTTGTTCATTTTTTTCTTCATTTAAACGCTGATAGGCAATAGCATGCTTAATGTGTAGGGTTTATTTCTGATTGGGTTTTTAAAACCGGCAATGTTTTATTTTGCGAGATTAAAGCTCGAGGTCTCTGTTTGTATGTACATCTCGAATGCAGTCTGTCCGTATGCAGGGCAACAGTAAAGTCTATCTCTCGCACATTAATATTCACTGGTGCACATACACACTCCTCTTCTGTTAGTCCTTTTCCTTTTTAAACTCTCACATTCCCATCAACACAGGCCGAACATCAAGAGGAATGATATTTATTTCCGAGAGACAACTTAAAAAAAAGTGAGAGTGAGAGAGACAGACAGTAAAGACATGGAGGAGTGAAGAAATGTTTAGGCCAAGTAGCTGTAGGTGTCCTTCTCTCCATCCACCCGCTCCAGATATTCCTTCTCTATGAGAATGTCAATGCACTTCTGCGAAAGATAAGACGAACCAAAGCAAGTATGAGTATGATACACATTAGTGATAACCAGACTAGATCTGTAGAAGAGGAATAACTGACCTTGATGACGGGGACTCTGGGTTTGAACCGTGATGAGAGCTGGTTCAGAACCTCTGCCAGAAGCTGCTGATGCTTCAGAACCTTCCTCATCTTCATGATTCTCACTATGGCCGCCTGCACAAAGAGGCACACATCTAAACTTAGCATGTGTTTCTGACTTTTTTTGCAGTACACTTTTGGAATATCCAGAAAATCTACTAAAAGACCTACTACAATTGTCAAAATGTGTGATTCTGTATCCCACAATGCAATGCACTCAGTTTTGACCTTTTTGTCTCGCAATCACCGATCGAATTTATAATTTTCACATCTTTTTCAGTCTTATCTTGTAAGCCATTCATGTGCAAAACGCTGCGATAGAGAACTTAATGTAGTACGCTGTGACAGATTGTTTCTGTGCGCACACAGAAAGCCGCCTCTCAGACAGCATATGTGAGTACTGAATTGAGTTCTCTTTTACGTCGTCTTGAGCAAATACATAAAATTTCCATCTTGATGAGTATCCACAAACAGTCTTGAGTGAACGTAAACAGTTAAAGGAACACTCCACTTTTTTTGAAAATAGGCTAATTTTCCAACTCCCCTAGAGTTAAACAGTTGAGTTTTACCGTTTTCAAATACATTCAGCCGATCTCCGGTTTTGGCGGTACCACTTTTAGCATAGCTTAGCATAGTTCATTGAATCTGATTAGACCGTTAGAATCGCGCTTAAAAATTACCAAAGAGTTTTGATATTTTTCCTATTTAAAACTTGACTCTTCTGTAGTTAAATTGTGTACTAAGACCGACGGAAAATAAAAAGTTGTGATTTTCTAGGCTGATATGGCTAGTAACTATACTCTCATTCAGGCGTAATAATCAAGGAACTTTGCTGCCGTTCCATGGCTGCAGCAGTGCAATGATATTACGCAGCGCCCGTGAGCCCCTGCTTGCACAGGGAACGTGCCTTGCAACCATGGAGACGTTTGTGAGAGACGCTGCGTAATATCATTGCACTGCTGCAGCCATGGAACGGCAGCAAAGTTCCTTGATTAATACGCTGGAATGAGAGTATAGTTCCTAGACATATCAGCCTAGAAAATCGCAACTTTTCATTTTCCGCCGGTCTTAGTACACGATGTAACTACAGAAGAGTCAAGTTTTAAATAGGAAAAATATCAAAACTCTTTGGTCATTTTTAAGCGCAATGCTAATGGTCTAATCAGATTCAATGAACTATGCTAAGCTACGCGAAAAGTGGTACCGCCAGAACCTCCCTGCTCTTAACTGAACTTCTGTAGCTTTAATAGGTATCCGTGTATATTTTCTTCATACAGTAATACAGTTTTCACAAGCACTGTAAACTTAAAGCACTGTTTATTTATTTACTTTTTTTATTTAGGTGCAGCCATTGAATGTTTTGGCAGTATGATGAATGTAAATGTGTGATCTACTGGCCTGAACAACCCTAAACTTTTGAACAGTAATGTACTTAAGCAGTGTGGAAAACATGGATACCTGAATCAAGAGTTTCCTGTCCTCCTCGATGTTTTTATGGGTTGTTTCCTGTTCCTGTTTCTGCTCAGTCTTCATTGGTACATTAATGTTCACTCGCAGTTTTTTACTGGGGAGAAAAAGCATCAGCCATCAATATTCACAAATGCATTTAGCTTTAACTCTGCATGATTTTAAAAGCACAAAATGTAAAACACTAATTATAGATTCCTAGCTGTTGTTTGAAAGATGAGAGGACCTACTTTTTATAGCCCAGGAAGAGTTTTATGAGGGTGTCGGGTTTGAATTCCACTTCATCAACGTTTGCATTCTCGTCCTCTAAAACCTGTATAGACACAGTGATTATTACAATTGAAAACATCTGCAAATATACTACTATCATAAATATTAGCTTGTGCTTAAGTCATCATGAAATGGCATTCACAACCCATTTTACATGTGAATTTAAGCTTTTGAGCTTTTTGTCTTCCATCAGAAAGTCCAATGAAAATTATTTAAAAAGTGTCCGTTTAAATTAAAGGGAAAAAAAAAGGAAAGGGCCCAATTGTGATTTCATGATAACTTTGCAAGCATCTAATTGCTTTTTTGAATCAACTCCAAAAATTGCTTACCAGCAACTTGGATTTCAATAATATTTGCAAAACCTGCACCAATATGTCCTAAAATATAAAAAAAGCTGTTAGTGCACCATGTAAAAAAAACCTGACTATTATCTAGATTTGGTTTTAGGTTTACTGTACCAAGTCCTCTTTTGTTTACTTACTATTTTGATCTGCGTGCTGTCAGTCAGCTGCTGGACTGTATAAATGTCTTCTGTGTTATACTGCAGTAGAATGGCCATCTGGAACGTAGATGCCTGCATGGACACACACAAACAGTCTAATGAATAATCATGCACCATTTAAATAAATTATCCAAAAAATTGGGTTATTTAAATACAATTTAATTGAACCAGATGAACCAATTTCCACTATTCCACAAAACAACAGAAACACAACTCTGTTATGTTAGTACAGTTTTAATGTTTTTTTTTTTTTTAAAGAAATTATATGAAAGAAATAAATGCTTTTTTGAACTTTCTATTAATCAAAGAATCCATGGTTTCCAGAAAAATATTAAGCAATTGTTTCAACATTGATAATAATAAATGTTTCTTAAGCAGCAAATCAGCATATTAGAATGATTTCTGAAGGATCATGTGACACTGAAGACAGGAGTAATGATGCTGAAAATTAAACTTTGCATTAAAACATTCAAAAAAAAAAAAAATAATTCTAATTTTAATAATAATTCACTGTATGACTGTTTTTACTGTATTTTTGAACAAATAAATGCACCTTGGTGAGCAAAAGAGACTTCTTTCAAAAGCACAAACAACCAACCCAAACTTTTGAATGGTAGTGTATGAGGCTTTCAAGTGACATATCGTGTTGTACCTGTAAGGTGTAACGGTTTTTGAAGCAGTTGGTGACCAGTTCTCCTTTGGACAGGTGGTAAAGCCAGGTGAGCTTGCGGCCGCTGTGTCTGCTGGCATAGAAGGCTGTGAACCTTTGGTAGCTCCTCTCCAACTGCGTCAGAAAAGACAGATAATGGATTTAGAAAAACCATGAAAAGACCAAAACCAATTCATTTACATACAAACGATTGTATTTTTACCTCAGACGGCAGAGCAAAAGTGCAGGACTGCTGGAAGGGCCATGAACCCGAGCTCAAGACCTGGATGCTGAAGTCCACTAGAAAACAACAAAACATTCATAACCACAAATGACAGTATTTGATACCGGAGCAGAGCAGAGAGAAGCTCATCCTTACAGTCTAAAGGCTCGGAGCTTGTGAGGTGCTTCTTGAACTGTTCGTTGAGGTCTTTGCTGACTCCGATGTCCTGGAACATCCGCTGGAGTTTTGATGTGTATTCAAAGCCACACGCTTGCTAAACATGACAAACCAAACTGTGTTAGACACTGACACTGATGATGGCATATGCAGTGAACTAAACTACAAGAACATTAACCCCTGGTTTAAGCTAGTCCTAGACTAAAATACTTGTTTGAGCTGTTTTAACTTAAAGCAACTTGTACTGATGATTCTTAAAATATGTCAGTACCATTGTTTTTTTTGCACATCATTAATGTTTTTTTTCTAAAGTACGTTCAAAGACACTTAAATGTCCTAATTGAACAAAGGCCTAGTCTAAGCCCTGTCTGTAAAACCGGGCCTTAAAAGCGCAATGACACCACTAGGGCTTAAGTCAGTTTGGATGAGAGTTGGTATTGTTAACTAACACTAAAACTATTCAAACTGTTTTTGTTAATTGAAACGATGCTGAAATAAAGCATAAAACCACCAACTGAAATAAATTACTAAAACTTAATAAATTAAAGCTAAATAGAAAATTAAAATAATATTTAAAAAAAAAAGTTCCAAAACTAAACTAAAAATACAATAAGAAATGTTAATATGAAAATAAAAGCTATTATTTAAAAATAATAATATAACAACAAAATACTAAAAGAAAAAAAAAATATAATAGTAAAATAACACTGCTTTGGATAAAAGCATCCACCAAATGCATAAATGTAAAAAAATTATTGGAAAATGTAGTCCAAAAAAATCTAATCAAATACATAATCAAAACCTGTTTTATACAAAATTTTTACTAAATGAACAAGAATGATATTTAATCATTTTCAGTGTTCAGTAATATAACAATATATAGGCTAATAATAAATGGGCAGTATTTACCTACATAATTTTACTAAATTTAAATTATGTAAATGCAGCACATGGACTTAAGTGAACACTTCTGATGACACATGAATTGTGGAATCAGACAATGAAATTGAAAGACAGTTTCAATGAATAATTCACGGAAATTATTCCAACTCTATTTTGCAGTTTTGCAACTGAAGTTTAAAATCTGAGATGCTATAAAACAAACAGCAATAATACAATATTGCATCTGGTGCTGATTTTAGGAAATTTAAAGGTTAGTTCACCAAAAAAAAAATTAAAATTCTGTAATTAATCACCCTCATGTCGTTCCAAACCCGTAAGACTTTAGTTCATCTTCGGAACACAAATGAAGATCTTTTTAATGAAATCTGAGCAAATTCTGTACCTCCACTGACAGCCTGCGCAACCTACCACTTTATTTTGTAAAAAGTGGTAAATTATGTTTTTGTTTGTTTTTTTTCCACAAAGCGCTTCATAAAATTGAGGTTAAACCACTGTAGTCACATGGATTGTTTTTATGATGTCTTTACTACCTTTCTGGGGCTTGAAAGTGGTAGTTTTGTTAAAAAAAGATTTCATTTAAAAGATCTTCATTTGTGTTCCAAAGATGAATGAAAGTTTTATGGGTGTAGAACGACATGAGGGTGAGTAATAAATGACAAGAGTTTTCATTTTTGGGTGAACCCTTTAAGCTTTACAGATCATTTTAACTGTTTGTATTATCATAAGCGGTGGAAAAACTCTTGCACCTTTAGTTTGGAGATCATGCTGGCTTCTGCGTCATCACTGGCACTGTTCTGATGCACCAGACGCTTGGCCAGCATCTTCGCATAGAACTTCTGGAACACGTCCTTGTCCTCAATGTACTTGAACACCACCATCTACAAATGAGAAAAAAGATCAATACAGACAAAACAAATATGGAGAATGTTTTGGCAATCAGAAATCATCTGATAACATAAAACGGACCACTTGATTCAGAGTGTCTTCAAGTTCTGCCTCCTCTGGGTTTTTGGAGCTGCAATATCAGACAGAGGTTTGATTAGATCCAGCACAAGGATGTAAACTCATTTACAACAGAGAGACAACTAAAAACGCACCTCTTCTTGAGCAGAGAGTCGCAGTATCTAGCCAGTAGTTCAGGAGATTTGCTGGAGGACTGAACCATCTTGGTAACAGCATTATTATTGATGAAGCGCCCACAAGCCTGAACACAGAGAAAATACATGCTTGAATGCTTTCAATATCCAAAAGCTATTACCAACATGTAGTGCTAAATACAAGCTTCGTTTCTATATGCAAAATGTTCATTTATTATTCCATTCTTCTTTCACATGGATGGGTTAGTTTTGTAAGATTCAACCATTTAAGGCACTGATATACTTCAAGCAAACTCGAAGAACGAACAGGTATGAGGCCACAACTAAGTTCGTTTGGAGTTTGAAACAGCTTGCTAAAGCGAACTTGCTGGTAAACACCTTTGAACTACCACTGGTCCAAGGCAATTATTGTAATAGATGAGTGTGGTTCTGAGGCTTTGCCTTCTTTGACATGGAAATCTTCTCTGATTCATTTCTTCGGTCGGTTGAGGTGAGATACAAGTGAATACATGAACACACTGGAGAGTTGCTTTATAGTAGAAAGTTGTCATTCTAACTGAAAGCAACACTGACAGTTTTTTCATGTTTAATACTGTAAAGCTGTTTGCTTTAAAGCGATCTGTTGTATAAAGTGCTATGTGAATAAACGTGACTGAGTGGAATGCTGATTCCTGAGGTCTTGCAGACATATCCATATTGCTTTGATCAGATGCTTTCTTAAAGATTTCTTAAAGATAGTAAGTGATTTCTGTGAAATGCTGTTTAAAGTGAATAGGACCAAGCAGCACAACACACTTGTAGCCAATCAGCAGTAGGGGGCGTGTCCACTCATGATGGGTGAGCAAGAGATTTGAAGAAAAAGTGTAGAAAGAGAGATGGCTGAGAGACATTACAAAAGAGAAAAGTTCAGAGGAATATCACTGGAAAAAAAGTTTATGATCAGTCAAAAGTTTTAGGACCCGCATCAATATTAGTCAATATAAGACAGTATGGTAATACCTTGTCAAGAGCAGCCACAAAACCAGCATCATTGTTGAATGCTGACATCACCAAGGCATTGTACTTCTTGTGGACATCCAAAATAGTCTGGACGTACATTTTGGGGTCCTATAAGAAAATAATAAAAAAAAAAAAAATTCACAGCAGTTGACTTGTCAGAAACATCAGGTCTAAAACATGATGGTTGGTTGGTGTTTTAAAATCATGCCAGTTTCCTTGGCTATTTTCATGCTGAGTAACAAGTTAAAATATTATAAAAGTGCAACTAAAAATGTAAGATTTGCTTTAGATAAAAGGAGTCGACTACCAGAGCATAGCAGTGGATCTTCATTTGTTATTAAGATTTTTTTGTGTTAAAAACCCATGATGGTGAACTCATGATGATCTCAGCATCAGATGGCATGATGTACACTGCAAACAAAGATGGCGATGCACATTCAGACTCACATTGAGAGCAGCCTCCCCACATTTCTCGATGGCTGCCAAGCCTTGATTATAAATGTGCGTTTCCAAAAGTTTCTTCAATTCTCCCAATCCATCTGTGATCCGTGACACAAGATTGTACATGCGACCAAGATCTACACAGAGAGAAAGAATAAATAACGGTTGAGAATTTTAATTTGAAGGACTCGTGTACATTCAGTTTTCACTATGGTTCATACCTTCATTTTTGTCTGCGTCCAGAAGATTCTGGAACTCCGTGTGGAAGATCTCCAGGTGTTTCTCAATGAGAACCTGCTCACACTTCCTGGCCAGCTCGTCCTGTGTGCTCTCGTGGAGGTAGACCTGCACCCTCCTCTGCTCCTCCAGCAAACGAGCCTCGGCCTACAACACATACAGCTCAACACTTCAGCTTCACTCTAAGACTGGACAATACAGCCAAACAAAGTATAATAAACAGTTTAACTTTTTGAAGGAAGAAAAGAATAAAATAAAATATATATTAAAAAAATATTAAAAAATAAACTCTACACATATACAATATTACAAAAAAAAAAAATCTTTTTTTTACCAAATCAGTTTTGTATCCGTTTTTAACACTAATAATAATAAAAAAATGCTTTAGAGCAGATTAAAAAGTTGCATATTAAAATACTGTAAAAAAAAATCTTGTTAAAATAACGTGTTTAAATTAAACAAACAAGGAAGAATTCTATTTATTGATATTTATATACAAGTATTAATACATAATAGTAAACGGTAATATTTAGTAATATTTACATTTGTGCAAAAAAAAAAAAAAATTTAAGAACTGGACTTTCTGAACTATCTGATATCTTATCAAAAATATAATTTAAAAATCATAATGCAACAAGTCACAAGATGGAAGGGGTCCAAATCTAACCCACTGGTACTTGCCAAATAAAAGCATCTTAAAATCAGTTTCACAACAAAATAATTGCAAATATTCTGAATATACTGTCCGGCCCTACTTAAAAAAAAAAGTCAAGATACTTATGCCTCACCTTCTTCATGTACTCAGTAACAGGATTCTGTTGCAGGAACTCGGTGCTTTCCCTCGTGTAAAACCGTTCGGTGTCGGCCAGGAACTGTGTCTCAAAGTATTCCTTGTAGACAGACAGAGTCGGACCTTTAGCGAAGGCGTCATCCTCATTGAGACCCAACTCCACTGTGAGAGACAGAAAGAACAACACTGATTCTAAACATCCTTTATCACAGACTCAAACAAACAAGCAATGAAATCCATCATGATGTAAACTAGGGCTGCAATAACTAAACAAAACTGATTATCATCAATAATGAAAATCAACATTTGAATTAATTTGATTATTGATTATTCTGTGCGTTGTGCCCAGGAAACCATCAGCCAGTCACAGTAGTGAATAACCCCTTTCTATGGACCAAAAACGCATATAGAGAATTAGTGGAGGACACAGAGTGAGCTGCATCTTTTCCAGTCATGCTCTGACAGATGCGTGAGCCGTTTAATGCCTCTGACACGTGTTTTCCTCAGCACATAGCTTACCTTCTATGGTTATATCTTTATCTTTAAATGTTAGAAAGTCCTACGAGTATTTCCATTTTGCATATTCTTACAAGCAGCATCTTGCTAACTTTCACACACTTCAAAGAACAGTTGCTGGTGGGCACATGCGCATCAAACAGACGGAGCGCAGTAGAATAGGAGCACAATAACTCTGACTAAAATACATGTAGCTAAAAAGTAGCTTTTTTTTTTTTTTTAGAAATTAAGCATAACACAAGTAATCATATTTATGAGAGCAGTAAAAGCACTATTGTTGCTATAGCCCATTATTGTATTATAATTACTATGTTAAGTTGAGTGAATGTGAGGTTTTCCCTCATACCTCATACAAGTTAACATTCTGTTCTTTTGTGTTTGTTTATTTTTAATTGTTGTTTTAATTTCTGCTTTAAAATGATAAGCAATCATTTGTTTTGGGGTTTAGAATGTAATTTTTAATGTATAATTAATGTGACCCGTATTGGTAAAATGAGTTGGAATGTGGACGGCTAATTTCAAGCTAAAGGCAAACCAAGTTAAAAATGTCAATTTTGGTCGAATTTAATTTTTTTTTTCACAAAAAATGTGTTAATTAAGCCCTTGTCTAGCGATCCCAATGCTCTAAATAGATGCTCTTTATTTGTACATTTTCTGAGAGGAGTACCCTTCCTTTGTCCATAAAAAATTATGTTTTGGGTCTGAACCAATGAAATGTGATTTTCAAACTCATGCTGATGTAAACAAAATGATCTTACTCACGCTGAGCGATAACTGTTGGGGAAAAAAAAAAACTATTGACGTGTAACATTATTAGATCTGTGCAGTATAGTAGGTCTTAACATATAGTCTGTTTTATTAATGTTATCAAACAATTGTGGTATCATGGAAAGAAGCTGAATATATATTTTTCCTATAGATATGGGTTTTGACTTGGAGTGTGCCAAATTGGTGCCATTATCAGGGATTTTGAAGGTAAAACTTTAACTCGATTTATCTCAGAACTGACTTTGCTGACTATCTACTTCAAACAGGTGTAGCTTATTCATTTTTGAAGGTTAAAATAAAAATGTATATAATTTTATAAAATAATATATTTTTAATAAAAAATAACCCAATTTTGAAAATTGTGATTCATTTTGCCAGCACGTGTCACAAATAATCATTAGTTGCAGCCCTAATGTAAAAACGATGCCGCACCATAGGACTGGACCACTCCACTGATGAGTCTAGTGTTGATGGTTTCTCCATTCCTCTCCTTCTCTATCAGCTTCAATACTGCATTTGTGACCTAGGAACAAAGGTACCAAAAAAATACATGGTAACCCTTTACAATAAGGTTCATTAGTTAATGTATGAACTAACATGAACTAACCATGAGCAATACATTTGTTACTGTTTTTACTAATCTTCGTTAATGTTAGTTAATGAAAATACAGTTGTTCATTGTTCATGTTAGTTCACAGTGCATTAACTAATGTTAAAGGGTTAGTTCACCCAAAACTGAAAATAATGTCATTTATTACTCACCCTCATGCCATTCCACACCCGTAAGACCTTCATTCATCTTCAGAAAACAAATTAAGATATTTTTGATGAAATCCGACGGCTCAGTGAGGCCTGCATAGCCAGCAATGACATTTCCTCTCTCAAGACCTATAAATGTACTAAAAACATATATAAAATTAGTTTATGCGAGTACAGTGGTTCAATGTTAATATTATAAAGCGACAATATTTTTTTGTGCACCAAAAAAAAAATTAAAAAATAAAAACAACGTCTCATATAGTGATGGCCGATTTCAAAACACTGCTTCAATAAGCTTTGGAGCGTTATGAATCTTTTGTGTCGAATCAGTGGTTTGCGGCGCCAACGTCACGTAATTTTAGCTGTTGGCAGTTTGACACATGATCCAAATCATGATTTGACACAAAAGATTCATAACACTCCAAAGCTTCCTGAAGCAGTGTTTTGAAATCGGCGATCACTAAATAAGTGGTTATTTTGTTTTTTTGGCGCACCAAAAATATTCTCGTCGCTTTATAATATTAATATTGAGCCACTGTTCTCACATGAACTGATTTAAATATGTTTTTAGTACATTTATAGGTCTTGAGAGAGGAAATGTCAGTGCTTTCACTGAGTCATCGGATTTCAACAAAAATATCTTAATTTGTGTTCTGAAGATGACTAAAGGTCTTACGGGTGTGGAACGGCATGAAGGCGAGTAATAAATGACATTATTTTCATTTTTGGGTGAACTAACCCTTTAAGACATTAGATTAACATCACCTAACAGTAATTAAACTACAGTTATAATTACCGTATCCAGTAAAGGCTAGATTACTTACTTAACAAGATTTTAATAATGTATTAGTAAATGTTTCAATTAGCATTAACAAAGATTAATAAATGCTCTATAAGTACATTATTAGTTCATGTTAACTAATGAACCTTACTGTAAAGTGTTACCAAATACATTTATTAGAATTAAGCACTTTTCCTACTATGACGTGTTTCCCGTTTCCAATATTACCTGCTTATTCAGAGGCCGAAACAAACATTCCCTCCACGTCACCAGAGCAAGCTGGAAAAACACCCACACACACACAAAACATTCACATGACATACATATAATGACATGACATCAAATAGATTGAAATTGTGCTGTAATGCAGAAGAAAAGCAAGAAACTCACAGAGTAGATTTCATAGATCCCTTTCCGGCCCTCGTCACACTCCCGGCGCACCCAATGGCGGTTGAGATAAGCACAGATCCCATTGAGCACTTTACTGGAAAACCTGTAATCCTCCCACTGCTGTGTGTAGAACTTCAGAACGCTCTCGTCCATCAGATCCTCTCCATCCTGAGGGCAACAGTCAAATAAATACATATTTACTGGAAGTTTAAGTTTAAGACTGCTTTCACGCTTGGTTCGAATGTCTGTTCAAACCAGAGTTTGATTGCTCCCCCTCCCCCTGCCTCAGCTGGACTGGTTTAGGGCTGCACGATATTTGGAAAGCATCAGCACATATCGGCACTTATGTCTATCTGCTGCAATTCTACTGCAAATGTTTTAAAGAACTCTGAAGTCCATTTGTGCTGAAGGTGAGCAGAAATGAGACGTACAGTCTCTCTGCTTGAAAGTGAGTGAGAACACACAAACAGTTTTATAGAATCATACATCATCAACAGCAGTTCATTCGATTTTGATTTAATACAATGTTTATGGTTCTTATTATTTTATTATTTTTTTTTATTTATTTTTATTTTTAGAATTTTTTAGATTTGTAGGCTTTTTATAGACAACTTTTATTAAATAAATCTGAATAATATTCATTTAGACTTACTTTGGTCATAAAATAGCTGTTTTGAACACACCTGTCCAGTGAATAGTACCATAACTGAATCTTTTGGGCTAAATGCTGTGAATTTCACTTAAGTTAAAAATGTACAATAAAATGTCGAAATAACATTAAGATTAATAAAGGCTGCGAAAGCATCGTTCATCGATAGATCGTGCTAATTAAACTACTGTAGTTAATTAAACTTAACTAATGAAACTTTATTGTAAAGTGTTAGCAAAATGTTGACAGTCTATAAAATACTAACATTCTTTCTCAATGCAAACCAATTAGAATTGATTACTTTTGTGAAGTACCATTTAATATTACAAAAGCTCTACTATATAGACTACCAAGGCTTGACATTGACTTTTTTGCTCACCAGCCACTGATGCTAGTGTTTTTCCAAAGTTACTAGCCACTCAGCATTTTCAATGGCCACAATTCTGA